>NW_007087280.1:15322-44517 GCF_000164805.1 Carlito syrichta | reverse complement strand
TAGTGTCCAGTGAAGGCCGAGACTGAAGCTCACAGACGCTGCGGAGGGCTCCCTGGGGCCGGGGAGGCGGGGGCTTCCTAAGGGGACCTCACCCTCACACTAGCCCTCTGAGCTGGTGTTCAGCCCACCTGACAGATGATGAGCATCTGTCATCTTAGGGAGGGAAGCCACCTGCCCGGTCCCCCCAGCAGGGCAGAGCTGGGGTTGCCATCTGGACCCAGACCTCAGGACCTCGGCACAAGCTCTGAGCCCACGCTATCATTCCTCTGCACCGCTCTCTGGAGCCGCCTGGCCAGGGTCCCTAGGGCCCTGGCTGGACCTCTTTCAGGCCTGGAGACATGTCCTCTTGCCTCCCGCAGGGTGACTCCGGCGGCCCCCTGGTCTGCCAGAAGGACGGAGCCTGGACCCTGGTGGGCATCGTGTCCTGGGGCAGTGGCACGTGCTCCACCTCCAGCCCTGGAGTGTATGCCCGCGTCACTGAGCTCATGCCCTGGGTGCAGGAGATCCTGGCGGCCAACTGAGTCTGTGGCCCACCCTGGCCTCCCCCTCCCTGCTCCCCCCAGAGCCTCAGTAAACCCGTGGAACACACATCAGTGCTGTCTGCCTCCTGCTTTGGGGCCCCCAAGGCTTCACTCTGCCCTTGAATCTGGGTCTCCACTGGGCTGGATTGGGTGGGGCCAGGCCAGGCAACGGGGGCCTCTGGAAGTCCCCCCATCAGTCGCCATCCCTACCACTCAGATTCCAGTTCTCCAGAGAGTGCCCAGGAAGGCGCAGGCAGATGAAACAGGGGCACAAAGATGCATGGGGGATCTGGCTGGAGGGCTGGTGGACCTTGGCCTCCACTCTCAGCTCAGGGCCCAGGCCGCAGGGTCCTCACCATCCGTCCTTGCTCAGTGTGTTCAGGGCCCAGCCATGGGGTGGGTGGCTGGGGGAGGGGATGCCCACACACCTTCGGGTCCAGGGATCGGCAGCCTCTGGTGGCTGCCTGGCGCTCTGTCAGCCCAAAGACTCGTGCTGAGGAGGGGAGGCCGAGACAGGCTGCGATTGGCAGGCTCAGGGAATACAAGTTTCCCACCGGCGGGCCGTCCTCCGCCTCCCCAGCCATACACGCTGCTTCCCTCTCTGGCTGCGGCTCAGATAAATGGAAGCTCAGACAGGCCTGAGAGCCCCAGGTCAAATCCACCGCCCGGCCCCAAATGCCACAGGCAGAGAAGTCCCTCTGTGAGCCCCGCTGTGGATGGAGCACGACACCCTCTGGTCCTGGATCACTGTCTCTTCTCCGCACCCTGCCCTCTAGCCCCTCTGGCCTTTCCTTCTCTGCCTCCCTGGACTCTTCTGCTTGGGTCCCCTGTCCCCTCAGCCATGCTTGGGGGCACCTCAAGCCTACACAGGCACACTACGGTCCCCTCTCCATCGCAGTTTCCGCCATCCACTCAGCCATCAACCCCAGAAGTCGGAGGTTACCCAGCCCCCTCCCCTTGAAACCCCCCACCAAGCCCTGAGGCCTCCGCCCCCCCATGCCCTCCCTCACCCACCCCTTTCGCCTGTCCCTGCCTCCCCACACTCTCTGGACTTCGGCAGCCCCCTAGGTTTGTGTCCCTCACTCCCCAGCCAAAATCCACTCCAACCATGGACTCTGGTCAAGAGAGCGCCAAGGATCTCAGGAACAGGATATCCCAGCCACCGAGTCGCAGGACCCTGAGATCAGAGGGTGACAGACATTCCCCTCCACGCACAGCGAGCGGGTCCGGGGAAGGCGGCTTCGGGCTGGGCAGGAGGAAACGGAGTGGCCTGCAGTGGCCAAAGCTCTGGATGCCAGGGTGGGGTCTTTACTCCTAATCCCTCGGGATTCCATCAACTGACTGGTTGCCCTGTCCCTGCCCCCAAGCTGCGGGGTCCCCACCATCCACCCTGTGCTGAGTGTCCTGTCCAGCATCATCCATGGGGAACATGCTGTCCTGGCAGGTGTTCCTGCTGGTGAGAGGGGGATTCTGCCTATGCACAGCGGATGGTGGCCAGATGAGGTGCCAACCCTCATCTTCCTTCCCAGGACAAAACTGGCTTCCACTTCAGTAGGGGTTCCCTCAACAGAGAGGACCAGGCGGTCACCGCCGCCCACTGTGGGGTCAGGGAAGGCTTGGACTGGGGCAGGTGGGTCTCTCAGTGGCCAGGGAACGACCCTCTCCCCCTCCCAATCCAAGTAAGTGCTGTAACCAGCAGGAAACGGGTCTGAAACAAACTGCAGGTTGGGAACGAGCTACCCCATCCTCCAGTGGTCAGCGGAGCCAAAATCTGCAGGTGGCACAGTGCCCCCACCCCATCCCAGGGCCCCCACATCCCAGGACCCCCGGTCCCACCCCAGTGCCATCTCACTGCCACCCACCCCAGTGTCCCCCACTCCATCTCTGCAGACCCTCAGCCCCCACCTTGGCGGCTTGAGGAAACCTGGGAAGTCCCACGCGTTCGCTGTGCAGGTGGGAAGACTGAGTGCCTGGCACACTTTGCAGGCACCCTCTGAGGAGGCAGCCACGAGCCCGAGAACCCTCTGCCACCTCCTCTCTCCAGGAAGACACTGTGTGGTGGCTGGGTCGGCTGGCCTTGGATGCGACCAGGAGGCCATCCAGGGGTCGAGGATCGCTGAGGCAGGGTTAGGCAGGCCAGGAGAGAAGATGGCGCAAGCGGCCACCACAGGCAGTCCCTAGGCTTCAGGCGAGGCGTGTGATCTGCAGGGGACTGGGCACAGGAGTCCCCTCACCCTCAGCCTCCTGGGCAACTACCCCTCAAGAGCTTTCTTTTCTTCTCCTTCCCAAACAACAAAGCGCCCGCAAACATCCTCAGGTGTTTCTGATGTTTGCTCCTTGTAGAAAAACGTGTACGTATAAAAATTACACGCATCACAGGTCACGCCCCTTTCCCATCCGTCCTCAGATCCTGTCGGCCCCACACCCGTGCCCTTCTCAATGTCCACCATTTTCTGCATCCTCCTCTGCGGTCTGCCCAGTCCCCGCTCTCAGCCCCCAGGTTTTTGAGGCCCCGAGACCAGTGAGGTGTCTGCCATGATGTCACCCTGCTGAAGCTGAACACACCTGCCCAGTCTCCCAGACCACGTCCCAGCCACCTGCCCAGCGCCGATGATACCTTCCCCATGGGCTCCCTCTGCACCACCACGGCCCACGGCATCTCCCTGCAGGGGCTTCAGAGAAGCATGACACACATTTTGGGTTTGGTCAAAATTCCAAGTCATGAATCTTTCTTTATTGAAAAACCATCTGAATTAAAAATCTGCCAAAATCAGGCACAGTGCAGTGGCTCACGCTGTAAAAATAGTACTTTGGGAGGCTGAGGCTGGAGGACTGCTTGAGCCCAAGAGTTCAAGACCAACTTGGGCAACAGAGCAAGACCAACTTCACTCCTTCCCAGGGCCTACCAAAGGCGGGGACTGACGCTCAGAGACCATGGAGCCTGGACCCTAGTGGGCATCATGTCCCGGGGCAGCAGCAGGCGCCTCCCATCGTCAGCAGACATGGCTCAAGTCAGTTTACGCCCTGGGTTCTGGAGGCTGAACCTCTCCCCGCTCCATGTCTGTGTAAAACCCAAATAAAACCAGAGGCTAACTGTGTGCACCTCCACTTCTCTGTCCTCAGGGGGATGGAGGAGGCTGAGGGGGATGTGGATGACGGGTGGGGGATGGATGCCATCACTGGCATTCCCTCAGGAGCTGAGATCCAGGAAGGCTGGCAGTGCACCCAGCCCAACACTTCCATACAGACAAGGAAACTGAGGCCCACGTTCATATGCAAAATGGTCAGAGCTGAGAGCAGCACCACAAGTGCCAGACACTTATAGCATTCCCCATCTGGGCTGCAGCTGCCTGGGGATAGGGGGAGCCAGGGGAGGGCACACACTGGCCCAGAGCAAGGAGCGTTTCTGGGCCTCCCAACTTGGAAGCCAAGTCTGGGTGCAATTTGAACACGCTTTGGAAGCTGCACAAGCTGGAATAAATTTCCTTCTAACGCACAGCCCTGGATGACAGCAAGCTTCTTGTGTGTACTCATGAGTCCCCCAGGGGTGCCCTCAGTCCGTCTGGTCTCTCCTTGGGACACGGGGCCCCAACAGAACCTGTCCCTCCTTGAGCTGCTCCCGGCTGCACATCTGCCCGGACTCCAGACCCTAGCTGCAGACATGTGCTTGCTGGAGCAGCACCACAGGATGGCTCCAGGGGATCACGTGGCCAACACCTACAGGGCACACACCCTACACCTGACAACACTCCCCAGCTTCTCTCTGGAGGCCCAGGCTCTGCCCAGCCTACCAAGGCCTGGGACTGTTTGCAGGCCTCACACCCGCCCCCAGCAGGAGACACTGGCCTCAGCTCCTTGGTCCTCACCCTCCCAGAGGCCACCCACGGTGCCCATGGCAAATCACATCCCCTGAAACCTGCATTCCCACCCACGGGCCCCCTCTTGTCTCACACACCTCAGGCAGTTGCTTTCATTTTTAAATTTTTATTTAAATGTTGACTACTAGTCAAATGATTGGAAAATCAATAATGAAAAATAGTTCTTTAGGGTTTTCTCCTGTGAAGGAGAGGAACACACTGAGCTGCACTTGCCCTGGGGACAGGACACCCTCGGGGCCACGGTCAGCCCAGGGGGGTCACACGAGGCTCCACAGACCGAGGAGCCCTCATGCCCTGGATCCCCACTGTGGTGACTGTCCTGGCCAGCAGTGCACTCTCAGAAGACCACCAGCCACTCCTCGAGGAGGTGCCACCCAACATCCTGTCCTGTCATAAATATGTACAAATTCCTGGACAGTCTGGGGCACCAGGCCCGAGGCAGAGTTGGGGTCTGTCCCCAAACCTGCAGCACACTGATTCTCCTGTCAGGTGCCTGAGGAGCTCGGACTGTCACCACCCTCCCCTGCCTCTGTCCTCTGGTCATCCACCCTCAGGCAGCTGCCAGCTGGCCTAGGACGCGGCGGAACTGTTGGGTGCTGTGGCCCAGCTCCTTGACCCTGTCCACCATGTCCTGGGCAGCGGAGGGCGATGGGTACTGCAGGGCGGCAGCTTTGGTGGTGGCCACAATGCCGCGCAGGAGATCGCACAGCAGGTTGCTGTAGTGGGTCACCTGGCTGCGCACGTCGGCCGCCTTGGCCTGCCGTGACAGCGTGTCCCCAATGAACACCAGCTTGTGGGCACTGAGGATGACAAACTTGCTGTGTGCCACAAAGATCTTGGGCGGTTGGTTGGTGGCCACGGCGGTGAAGAAGGCGTCCACGGCATTGGTCAGTGTGGTCAGGTTGGCCTCGCACTGCTCCAGGTAGAAGAGCAGCAGCTGGCGGTCCGAGGGCCCCAGGCCGCCTGTCCGTCCCGGGGCCAGGGGCTGGGCTGGCGTCCAGTTGGCCAGGTCATGGTCTATGGGTCGCGACACCTCCTGCTCCAGTCGCTCAAACTGCTTCAGCTGGGGTGGAGGGGAAGCAGAAGCAGGTCAGGCTCTCAGACCAAGAGTCAGAACCCCAGGGAGGGCTGAGCAGATGGCTCTGGGCAAGCTGGCTGGGGGTGCAGGGGGTGTTCCAACAAGAGTTACCACTCACAGTGCATGGGTTTGGGGACTCAGGCAATCTCCTGTCTAGGGGAGGGGCCACACACTGTCACAAGCCTTCCAGAGATTCATTCAATTAGCTTCCCACCCGTCAAAAGGCAGGATTCCACTTTCTGAACATTTTGGAAATGACAAGATACAGACGGAGAACAGATCAGTGGGCTCCTGGGGCCAGGGGTCTCAACATCCTGGTTTGGGTACTGTCCTACAGTTACTTAAGATCTGGGTGAAAGGGACTGAGGACCTCTCTGCACTATCTTTCCAACTTCTTATGAATCTAAATATTTCCAAATGAAAAGTTTGAAAAAGTTTATCCTGAAACATAAACATAAAAGTAACATAAACATTGTAAAAAGCTTCAAACAGAAAAAAGGTAGATGTTGCCTATAATCCCATGCCCTGGAAACAGCCTGTTCAAATTCTGGTAAATTACCTTAGACCTACACACTAGAGGGAAAACTTCCACCAACCTCAGTCCCTGCCTAGGATATCATCAGAAGGGACGACATGTCCTCACGAGAGCTAGTTCTGCCCAGGGGACAGACCAGCTGTGCCCAGACTCAGGATAGACAAGTTCTATTCTGCCCAAGGCACAGGGTTGCAAGCCTGAATTAGCAAAACAAAATGAAACCACCCCATCTAACACTTAAACCTTTCAATTTTCATGCCTTAGACTGCTGCCTGGTGACATTCTCCACCTCTTGGTTCTCTTGTCCAGTGAGAGAACACAGTTTCTTTTATTTCCCTCAACTCTAGTGGGTCTTTTCATTCTTTGACAATTCTGAATTGCTATATCATATTCTACTGTATAAAGTCCATACTTTACTTAACAAATACTCTGTTATCAGACATTTGGGGGGGAGGGGCGAGAGGTTTTCAGATTTTCACTGACATAAAAACGGAGCAAGGCTGGGTGCAATGGTGCATGCCTGTAACCCCAGCACTTCAGATGGCCAAAGCAGGAGGACTGAGTCCCAGAGTTCAATGCCAGCCTGGGCAACATGGTGAGACCATGTCTCTACAAAAAATTTTAAAAATTAGCCAGGTGTGGTGGCACACACCTGTAGTCCAAGCTACTCAGAAGGCTGAAATGGAAGGATAGCTTGAGCACAGGAGGTCGAGGCTGTGGTGAGCTGTGATCGTGCCACTGCACTCCAGCTTGGGCAACAGAGTGAAACACTGACTCAAAAAAAAAAAAAAAAAAAGGGAAGAAAATGGAGCAATAAATGTCCTCACCAATATATTACCTTTATGTACTTACTTTTTTTAATTAATTATTTTTTTGTGTAGAGATGGGGTCTCACTACATTGCCCAGGCTGGTCTCAAACTCTTGGGCTCAAGTGATCCTTCTAAAGTGTTGGGATTACAGGCATGAGTCACCATGCCCAGTCCTGTACTTGTATTTTAACTTGTACTTTATGTTGTTGGCTGAGGAATTCCACATCTTCAGGGTTCATGTTTTTCTGTCCTTTAATCCAATTTCTAGCAATTTATCTAAGTGATTGATCAGATATATATGTGCAAAGACGTGTACCCATCATGACACTGTTCACCAAAGTAAAACTCTGGGAATAATCTAAATGTCCAACCACAAGGGAACTGGTTAAATAGAGGCTGGGAGTACAGAGGAAGAATAAAGTACATGTCCATTACTTAAAACAATGACGATTCTACATGTATTATTTATATTTATACATTTTTAAATGTTACTACAAAAAAACCCCAAATAATCTTTTGGAGTGTGGGCCCCTTGTAGTACACTTAGAATTTGTTTCTTCGGATCAAACCATCAACCAAAGTTTTATTTGGAAGTTTGTTTTTTTGAGTTGGAGCCTCACTCTGTTGCTCAGGCTAGAGTGCAGCGGCACGCTGCTCACGGCCACTGCAGCCTCGACCTGCTGTGCTCAGCTGATCCTTTTGCCTCAGCCTTCCAAGTAGCTGGAACTACAGGTGTGCGCCACCTAACGCAGCTAATTTTTTGGTTTATCGTAGAGACAAGGTTCTGGCTACTAGAAGGCTGAGGTGGAAGTATCGCCTGCGCCCAGCAGGTCGAGGCTGTGGTGATGGCCATGAGCATGTCACTGCACTCCAGCCTGGGCGACAGAGTGAGACTCTGACTCAAAAAAAAAAAAGGAATAGAAAGGGAAACATTTTGCTGATATGGAAGAGGTGAAACAAAAAACGGCAGAAGCACTAATAAAAGGTATTAAAACTGATGAGTTCAAAAACTGTTTTGAACAGTGGAATGAGCATCTCAATAGGTGCACTGCATCACACAGAGTACTTTAAACGTGACTGAGGGTTAAATGTGTAGGAATAAAGACCCAATTTTTTATAAATTCTGGTTTTGGGAGTTCCCCCATATTATGTATTGGTGCAGTCTGGGCTTTTAGTGTACCTGTCACCTGGTACCCAACAGCTAATTTCTCACCCCGCATCCCCCTCCCCACTGGTCTCCGATGTCTAGCCTTTCCCGAGTGTTTTATGTGTGCCAGACACTTTCCACAGCACCTTCTGTTCCTCACTCACTCGCTCTCAAAGCACTGAGCTGGCTACAGCCTTGCTGCTGGGAAACACCTGCATCCTGTTTGGGGGAGGGTGGGGGGGAGGCTCTGCCCTCCACCAGCCTCCTCCACACCCAGGGAAGGTGGGATGAGGGAACCATGTGCTAGTCTATATTTTATTTTCCTTTTTTTTTTTTTTCTTTTTTGAGTCGGAGTCTCACTCTGTCACCCAGGCTGGAGTGCAGTGGCACACTCACAGTCACAGCAGCCTAGACCTGCTGGGCTCAGGTAATCTTTCAGCCTCAGTCTTTCAAGTAGTTGGAACCACAGGTATGTGCTACCATGCTTGACTTATTTTTTTGATTTATTATAGAGATCAGATCTTGCCAAGCTGCCCAGGCTGGTCTCCAACCTCTGGACTCAGGCAATCCTCTTGCCTCTGCCTCCCAAAGTGCTGGGATTACAGGCATCAGCCACTGAGCCCAGCACTATTCTATATTTTCTTTTTTTTTTTTTTTTTTTTGAGGTCATGCAAAATCCTACTTTTACCAGCTAGAAGGAAAACTTCAGTGACTTTTGGTACATAAGATGGTATTTTCTCTTTTTAAATTACCTTCATAATCAGAATACAGCTCCTTTAATTTTTTTTCACTTTCCTACCCTCAGAAAATTATCCAAAATGTGAAGAAAACTGTTTCCATATAAATACAGCACTATATTTATAACAAGAAACACCGAGTACAATGCAAACATTCAACAATAGACATTGTGCAGTTTTTAAAAAAATTCATGAAGAATGTTTAAGCCGGGGAAGATGCTTGAGACAGAAGAGAGTCAAATGTTCACAGGCAGGGGTATTTGAGTAGGGAGTCAACCCCACACAGAGCATGCCTGAGGTGTGGTCTGTTTTCTGCTCTTTTTTTCCTGAGTCGGGGTCTCACTGTCACCCAGGCTGGAGTGCAGTGGCATACTCACAGCCACCGCAGTCTCGATTGGCTGGGCTCAGTCAATCCTTCCACCTCAGCCTTCTAAGTAGGTGGAACCACAGGAATGTGCCATCATGCCCGGCTAATTTTTTTATTTGTTGTAGAGATAAGGTTTTGTAAAATTGCCCAGACCGGTCTGCTCTTTCACTGTAAATTTTCTGTAACTCTCTAAACACCTCCAATGATTACTCTGATGATAACATTAAAATAAACCAATCGAAAAATGGAGGTGGTAATGTGACTGGCAGGGGGGGTGGCAGGCTCACTCTGAGCACTGCTGGGCTCCCACTCACACCTGTGATGATGTGCAGGGAGAGGCTGGGGAGCCCTGGGGCCTCATCCCACCGGGCAAGTCACTGGGCCAGGCGGGGAGTCTGGGGCCTCACCTGCTGCAGCTCCAGCTGGCTCTTCCCCTGCCGCATGATGTTGCCCTTTTCCAGCAGCTCCTTCTGGGTCTTCTCAAACTCTTCCTTTCCCTGGAGGCGAGAGACAAGGACTGGGCTGAAGCAAGTCTCCTCTGAGTCAAAAGCACCAGTCAGCCTCGTGCGGCGCAGAGGGCCAAGCAGCCACCAGGGGGCGCTGCACACACGCCAGGGCGGGCACAAGTGGCCACCAGGCCCTGAGAGGGTGGCTTCCTCCCAGGCATCCCTTGTTGCTTCCTTGAACTCCTGTCTGCCAGAAAGAAGCTGGGCACCACAGGAAGGATGCACACTGCAAGGGGCCACGGCCATCCTTCCTACCTGGGCTCCCACATCAGGAATCAAATCCAACCCCTCTCCTTGGCCTCCAAGGCCTGGCCACTTGGTCCCTGACCAAGTGGCACCACCCTGGCCCCACTGTCAGCCTGGAATGCTCCTCTCAGAGATTTCCATTTGGCTGGCAGCCAGGCCTCTGCTCAGGGTCCCAGCCGCTGAAGACCCACCCCACCTACCTCCCACCGCCTCATTCTACTTCCTCACACCTCAAACATTTGTGTCTGCTGTGTATTTCTTCAGAATCTGTCTCCCCACACAGTACAGAGCCACCTCTGCTGTGATCACCAGAGACGCCCAGTCCCTGAGGTGCTTAGGAGCCATTCCTGGTGGACACTGCAGGACCCGATGACACAGACCCACGGGTGAGAGGCGGGCACAGGGACTCACCAGCGACCAAGCTCCCGCTGGGGCCCAAATCTCCCTCTGACCACAAGAGTCCTGTGTGGGGAGGGGGGAGGGGAAGCTGGGAGGCTCAGGGTCCCGGTGACAGGCAGGGGCGGCAGAGTCAGAGCCTGGAGGCCCAGGCAGGGCGGGCACCCACCTGCAGGTGGACGTAGTCATAGTCCTCCATCCAGCCCCCCTCACTGTTCTCGTACTGACCGTCTGGCGAGTCCTGGGAGGTGAACTTGGGGGGTGAGGGTAGGGGCCGTGACTGGATGCTGCTGGCCTTGTCAGAGGGGTTGGGGTGTAGGGGGCCGCCCCCCTCGGGGCCCGGGGCAGGGGCCTTGGTCCGTCTGAAGAGGAGGGAGGCGTTGCCATGCAAGAAGGAGGCCAGCTGCTTGGCGTCCTCAGGCACGGCCCGCGAGCAGGCCACCAGGCGGTCCAGGTCTTCAGGGGTGGCACCCAGGCCTCCCCGGCCACTGTCAAGGGCCTGTCCGTGGGCCACTAGTGTCTGGTACACGTCCTCCATCTTCTGCAGCTGCCGGCTAAGCTTGGCATGCAGGGAGCGGTCAGATGTGTGGGCGGCATTGCCCACGGCGCTACGGGCAAACTCCAGCAGCTCGTGGACGGCACCCTGGACGGTGGCCACAGCAGCCCGCAGGTCCTGCACTAGTGGCTCCTGTGGGTCAGGGGTACTGCGCCAGCTCCCAGCCCCACCGGCACTGCCTACCAGGTCCAGGAGGTGGGCTACAGTGGAGCTCACACCCTGCTGCAGCCGTGCCAGGGCCTCCACAGCGACCTCCAGCTCCAGAGGCTCCCGGCCTGGCCCTGCCGCCTCCAGGGAGGATGCAGACTGGCTGCTTCGTGTGCTGCCCGTGCTCGAAGCTGACAGGCGCTTGGCATCAGTCAGAGGCTCGCGCTCAGCTGGGGGGGGCACCGCGTACACACCATCATCAGTCACGCTGCCATCGGCTGCTTCAGGAGGCAGCACCCGTTCACGAGGCACATCGTACAGGGTGCCAGGGCCAGGACGCCGCAATCCAGGGGGAACATCGTAAAGGTCGGGAGCTGGCGGTGGGACATCATACACATCCTCAGCTGGTGGTGAGTCCGGAGGGGGGGCAGCAAGCACCAGCGGGTGGCGGGATGGGTCAAAGGGCTTGGCCTTGGTGAAGGCGGGGGGCACGTCATAGGTCTCTTCACGCAGCAGTGGGCCATCAGGCACATCCTTGCTCACCGAAGGAGGAACGTCGTACACCTGGGGGCCAAAGTGTGGTCAAAGCTGCCTGTCTGTCTGCCCATCCTGGAGACCAGGGGCAGGACCTGCCACACCCACAGACAAGGCCCTGGCGCACACATTCCTCATGACTCTTATCCACAAGGTTCCGGTCAGGAGCCCAACTCTGAAGCCAGATGATTCCACCTCAATGTGCCTGCGCGCTCAGCTTCAAGACAGGAGAGCTCCCTCACAGATCTGCTGTGAACTTCACATGTGTGTTCACTCACGCAGCCCTAACCGCGCCACCACCACCACCACCCTCTCACCAGCACCATTACCATAATCATCACCCCCCACCAGAACCATCAGCAAATCGCCACTAATTGTGGTCTTCCCACTCTGTAGCAGGTACATGGTTGAGTTATGTGTGTGCTAGCTATATTCAGGCTGACCTCACTCTGATTTGTTTGCCCAGGACAGTCCTGGTTTGTATCTGATGCTCTCACCTAATTACTAGTCCTGGTTTGGATGATAAGCCCTGTGGTCACCTTGCTAATACCCTCAAGAACCTGCTGGGAAGGCCCTGCAACAGGCTGTCCTACAGATGAAGAAGTAAGGCTCACAAGAGAGCTTGGTTTCCTTATCTGTCCCAAAGCAAGTGAGGGGCAGAGCCACAATCTGAGTCAGTCCCTCCTGCTTCAGCCTAACGGATATTGGTCCTCAGCCCAGTGCACGCACTATGTCACCTTACAACCACCCACCGCAGTAAGCAAGGCCTCAGCCTCCAGGGACCCAGCATTGGCGGACTGCTCACCGCGTGGTGGTTGGATGGCAGGCCTTTCTCCACACTGGGAGGCACGTCATACACGTCCAGCAATGGGTCTCGGCCATTGGGACCCTTGACAGCCATGGGGGGCGTGTCATATACCTAGGGGCAGAAAAGGTGCAGTGTTACAGGTGTCAGAGTCACTTGGGTGGAATGGAAAAGGCAGAAACCCTGCAGCACTCACTGGGGTCTGGGCTGGGGACCCTGGGCCATCTGGGTCCAGCTAGGTCTGAGAAAAGACAGCTCCCTGAGCAAAAACCCCCTCTCCCACCCCCACCCTTTCCCCAGAACACTTACCTCCTGGCCATATTGGCTGGGAAGCAGCCCCCGAACAGGGGGCACATCGTAGATGTCCTGGGGCCCCAGGACCAGCAGGTGGCGTGGGATGTCATACTCGTCCTGCTCCGGCTGGGAGGTCTCATATACATAGCCTTGGCCCACTCGGGTGGGCACCACCACCTGGAGGCAGATAGCCAACTTCACCACTGACCCTCGAAGCCAGTCATGGGGATTCACCCACGGGTCCTCAGGGAGACGTGCTCACACCTGCACACTACCTCCTGTCAGAGATGGGCGAGGCACACAAGGGTGGTGGGGAGGGGCTCCCAAGAGTCCTCAGAGGCACTGGTTCTCACCCCCAGGTACTCCCTGACCTTTTTTCAGGAAAACACAGTGCTTGGGTATAGGAAGACCCCAGGTTTCATTTAGAGCTGTCTGGGCCTGGGCCAGGAAATGGAAGGCCTCGATAGCTGGATGCCCCGAAGGTTCCACAGAGGCTGCGTGTGAGCTGGCGAGGAGGGGAGACAGGCAGGGTAGGGGCCTCGGCCCTGACTCTGGAGGGCACTACCAGTGGGCAGGGGCACCCACAACTGGGTGCCTGGCCCCGCAGAACAAGGAGCCATAGCTGTGGCCTCCTGAGCCCTACCTGTTGACACCTCTCAGCTGTAGCCTCCTCAGAAAGGCCTGCCCAGCAAGGGACTGCCCCGACCCTGGGACCCAGCAGTCGCCTGAGGTCCACGTTGGGCACAGAGGAGGCAGTCTGAGGAGAGCCCCAGCAGTCAGGACCTGGGGCTGCCAAGGGGGCAGCCTGGCAGAAGTGCGAGCCCCTTCCCTGCCCCGGGCAGCACATCTTGGGAGACTCCTGAGGACTGGCCCACCAAGGACTCCCAAACCTCTGGACAAGCTGGGAAGGTCAGGTATGTGGTGAGGGAGTGACAGGCAGAACCAAGAGCTCTACTCCCCTCTGCACCCATACTGCAAAGCTGCCTTGCAGCAGACAAGACCCCCAACACCTGAAAGGATAAAGCCTTAGTGGGTCATACTGGTCCCTAGGACCACCCCTTCCCCACCTCAGGTGCTCTCACCGCTGCCAAGGATCCAGGTGGTAGGCTGCAGTGGCAAAAACCCCGGCACCGTGCAGCAGGTATAGGGGCATGGCCTGGGGCCACGCTGCCCCTCACACCAGCACCCAGCCAGAAAGGGCCTGGCAGCCCCTTCCCTGCAGGCACCACAGCCTGTGGGAAGATGAGGCCCAGCAGGATGCTCCAGTCTGGCTTGGACATATCGCCCCACAGCCTCCCCGCCGGGGCTCCCTGCTCAGCTTTCTCCACAGAAAGGTCTTTTGTTCCCTAATCAAAGGGGACGTCTGAGACAGGGTTGACTCACAGCCTCCCCACACACATCTCTGGTGCAGCAGAGCAGAAGCAGTCCTCTCACTCGGGCTCAATGTCCCCAGAACCGTGCCAGGCTTGCCTCATGAGTGCAGGCTGTGAGGGCCACACTGGGTGCCCTGGGGACAGCAGAGGTGCCTCGCCTCCCCCAGGAGGCACAGACTCCAGCAGCCCTGGGCCTGGCAGAGTCTCCTGGACAGTGCAGCAGAGCTGGCGATGACAGAGCCAGCTGCGCCTCCAGGGCCGCGTCTGGCAGCAGAGCCAGGCAGGCTGGTGTGCTGGGGATGACGGGGCCTCTGTGGGGTGTTCCCCACTCCCACCCCAGTGTCTGGGAGCAGAGTCGGCGGCTGCCTCTCCAGACTCATCTCCCTCCTCACACCCCAGACTTGAGTCTCCTCCAGATCTATTTTTAGACACTGGAACCTGCCAACAGTGGGGCGGCGGGGGCTGGAGGGACGTGGCAGGTTGGCGGGGCCTTGAGGCAAGGCCTGAGGCTTCTCTGGACCCACAGCTTCCTGAGGGCAGGCGAGGACCAAGCCCCCAGGGTCAGTGGGGTGCCCCTCCCTGAGCAGGGAGTCAGCCAGACCCCAGCACCAGGAGGGGTGAGCACCCTCCAACACATGCCCCACCGGTGTCCATCTCACCCGCATGCAGATGAGGCCAGGGAGCGCAGGCTGGAAGGGCTCAGTGGCCGGGCCCCGAACCCTGGACCCAGGCCCCCAGTCCCAGGGCTAATAACCATCTGCCACCCAGGCAGCCATATTGACCAGCAAATATTTTTGTTAGAACAATGGAGCAAGCCAGGCCAGCTACCAGTAGGGAAAAGCTCATTAGGGAGACGAACTCTCCAGAGAGCTGCTGAGCTGGCTAATCACAGGCCGCCCTGATCTGCACCTGAGGCCCTGTTGGCAGGAAGTGGAGGCCCCTGGGGGTGGCAGGGACACAGCTAGAGTCCAGGAGGAAGAGACAAAGACAAAGACATCCACGCAAGACCTACACACACGACCTCATGCACTCCCCATTGCACAGGCACACCGCCTGAGGCAGGCAGCACCCAGTCAGGCCATGCAGAGCCCACTAGAGCCAGGGCTGCTTGTTCTCCCACCTGCTCCTCCCCCTCAATCAGGTGTCCAGGGAAGCCTCAAGGGAACTCAGAAATACCCCCTGGTCTCCAGGTAAATCTCAGGTAAGGGGTTAAACTTCTAGAGCAGCGCCAGCCCCATAGGGGCCAAGGCAGGCGGTAGGAAAGGAAAATTGGACAAAGTGGGCCTCAGCATCTGCCCTGAAGGCCTGGACCACCTCCGGGCCACTTGGCTGCTGGTCTTCCTCTTCTGCAAAATGGACATCTCCCATTGGCCTGGGCCGGCTCCCCACTCTGGTGCACCCCAGTGCCCCATCTAGGAGCCTCTTTTCCTCCTCAGGGAAACAGCACCACAGCAGCACTGCAAGGTCAGGCAGGTGACCATGACCACCAGGACACACCTGAGAACAAGAGACCCACCTGGCCTGGTAGCTGGAGGGGGCATCACCGTAGCACACACCTCCTCCCTGCCCAAGCTCCTGGCACCATGGCCCGAGGGCCCAGTACAGGGGAGCCTAGGAAGAGCTGAACCCCAGGGTAGAATGCTGAAATGCAGGCAAGACAGGGCTGAGTTCAGGCACGTCTCCACGCCTGACTGATGCCACAGCTGATCCCTGGGGCAAAGCTGTAGCCGCCGGCCAGGGTGCTCCCCCAAGAGTGACCTCACAGATGCCTTCCCTTCTGGGCTCCCACCTATACACGGAAGAGCCTCTGCACTGAGCTTCCTGAAGCACACATACAGGCCCAAAGGGTCTTGGTGCCCAGTGTGGTCTCACCTCTCTTCCCCAGTCACGCAGATCACCGGCTCCCGCCTCAGCACCAACTGGAACCTTGGAACCTGCTCCGGGACCCAGGGGTCTACCTCTCCTGACGGTCACCATCCCTCTTGGCCTCCTGAGTGCCCAGCCCTCTACCCTGGAGCCAGGAGACACGGCCTCCCAGACATCTGAGGGGAAAGGCGAGGCATATGAGGGCAGGACCTGCAAATGCGGGCGTATGGAGACGTCTAACTGCCACCCTGTCTGCAGTGAAGACACCAGCAATCAGGCAGCTCAGGGCCCCCTCAGCAGGGGAGGGCAACCCAGCAAAATTGGGGACAGCTACACACTCATTAGGGAGAAGTTTTAATAACCCAACAAAAGGCTTTTGATATCTAATTTTGGATTTACAACCTTAAAATGCAAAACCATATGCACAAGTCTGTGAAAACACAAATAGAGAAGATGCTAGACAAAATATGCCAAAATTTCCCAGGATTACCTCGGTTGGAGAATTTCAACTCTAGGCTTTTAAACAAGTCTTGTTTTTATGATTGTAAAATATAAGCAGACACGATCAAGGCTGCCCAGGCCAGGAGCCATGGGGCTTCCTAGGGAATGGCAACACAGGGTTCTCCTTCCTGGGACGACAGCCAGGGCAGGACCCTCAGGACACAGGTCTGGGCAGCTCCACCAGTGGGCCCAGGTACAAAAGGGCCTGAGTGGGTGAGCCCTGAAGCAGCTAAGAGCAGGCCCCTGGCCTGGGAAGGAAACAGAACAGCTGCCAAAACACAGGCTCAAGGCCAGGTCAGGTCCAGCCTGGCCTGAGGGCCTCGCTGTTGCTCCCTGGCTCACAGGGCTTCTACAACTCCCAGATGTCCCAGGATAAGCTTCCCTGCAAAGACCAGGGCCGGGCTGGAGGTGTGCCTCACTGAGGGGTGTGTGTGTGTGTGTGTGTGTATGTGTGTGTGTGTGTGTGTACACGTTTGTACATGTGGGCATACACTTATGTCCATATGTGTGAGGTATGCATGTGTTCAAACATGAGGGCATGGGCGGACTACGGCCAGTCATGAGGATCCTGGCCGGTACTGCTTCTGTGACAGCCTGTCTCTGGCCAGATGGCAGAAGGTACCAGCAGGGAGTGAGAGCCAGTGACCCAGGCTTGTGTGGTACCCAGTGTCCATGGAGTCTCACCTGTCAGTGACCTCTGGTCAGGTCTCCTGGGTGCCAGGCTGCTCTGTTGGCAGGGTGGGGTGACTCTGCCTGATGACTCGCTGCATAGCTGGCACCAGCAAGGTCCCCATCTCAGCCCTGGACTAGGTGTCCACGTGGTCACTATCTCTCCAGACACAGGTGGCTTTAGATGGGACATGGTGAAAACACGAGGCTGGCCAGGACCCCGAGAAGCTGACCCAGTAGATCCTGGGTCAGCTTCTCCTAAGAGCTGCCTGCTGTGCCCCCCCACCAGGTGACCTCACCTACCCCACCGTGGTCTCCCTAGGAGTGCCATGCAGGGAACCAGGGCAGAGTGGCTGTCAGGGCTCTCCTGGTGGTGTGGCTAGGTTTCTCGGGCCCTCCTGCATGAGCTGTAAAGGGAGAAGTAGGCATGGAGGAGATGGGGAGAGCCAGGTATGGTGACTTTATCCTCAAAATCTGGGACATCTCCTCACTTCTGGGCCTGGAGAACTCCACCCTCCAACTAGAGGGGGCTTTGGCACAGGAGGAACAGGCCAACCAAAGCTGAGAGAAGGCTGCTCCGGTCTCAGCCCAAAGCAGCCACGGGAGCCTTCTTCCTTTTTTAGTCCTGCCTGCTTCCCATAGGCAGGTATCTTGGGGGGGTCAAGGGGGCCGGCAGGCCTGTGGACATAGGGCTTAGAGCTCAGAGGCTGCACGCCAGAGGCCTTGTTCCTGGGCCTGGGATCCCAGCAACAGCCCATGAGAGGCTTGAGCCTAAGTCTCAGGGAAACCCTCAGGGCAGGGTCTTCCTCAGGCTCTAGGAGTCACAGACAGGTCACTCTGCAGGCGCCCACTGGCCCACTAACATGCCCCAGAAGTGGAGCCAGGGATGGCCAGAAGGTGTGCCCAATCCCCATCCAGGGACTGACACACAAGTCCAAAGGACCACAGGAGGCCCTGAGCATGAGGTACATGGCCTCTCCCTCACAGGGCCCAGTGACTGTTGAGGGGCCTCCATGAGTATCTGACTCTTCTTCCTTTGGACAGAGTCCCTAGTAGTGAGACCTGCAGCTGGGTGGACCACGGGTTTCAGTTCAGCCAACGGGAGATAAGGGAAGGCCTATTAAAGAGAGAATGCAGCCGGGCTCGGTAGCTCAGCCTATAATCCCGCACCTTTGGGAGGCTGAGGTGAGTGGATTGACTGAGCCCGCGGGTTCGAGACCCACCTGGGCAGTGAGACCTCATCTCTACAATAAAATTTTTTAAAAAACAGCTGGGTGTGGTAGCGCATGCCTGTAATTCCGGCTACTCGGAAGGCTGAAACAGAAGGATCGCCGGAGCCCAGCAGGTCGAGGCTGCGGGGGCCGGGAGCGGCCACTGCACTCCAGTCTGGGTGACAGAGTGAGACTCCAACTCAAAAAATTAAAATAAAATAAAATAAAATAAAAAATAAAGAGAGAGTGCGTCCCATCCTCCTCTATCCCTTCCTCCTCCCCTGCTGGCCAGGAAGCAGACATGAGGCTAGAGGTCAACAGCAACGGCCCTGCACCATGAAATGCAGGCCCATGTACAGAGCCAGAGCACAGGGATGGGGGAGCTGTGGCTCCTGCCAGTTGTGGAGGGGCCACATCACCTCCAGGCTTGGCTTATGAGGAGGAACCCAAAAAACCTGAAATTATCTTTTGCAGGGCAGGTCCCTTGTAGTAATGGGCTTCCCCCATTAGGTGGTCCAGGAACCCATCAGCATATGTAGCAGCTAGTGCTATTGTGAGAGGCTGCGTTCAGCTTCGGTGAATTTTTTTGGAGATTCTTTCAATGCATTTTGCCCATTTCATGATGGGTATCATTTTGCCCATTTCATGATTTACGAGAGCACCTGCCCACACCACACTGAATGTTGAGCAGTTTTTGACCAAAAATGGCATGACCCCTGTGCACCACCCTCCTTATGCACCTGACCTCACCCCAAGTGACTTTTTCTTGTTTTCCCAGATGAAAAAGGTCTTCAAATGGAAGCATTTCGTCAATGTGGAAGAGGTGGAACACAAATTGGCCGAAGCAATAAAAGGCATCAAAATTGACAAGTTTAAAAACTGTTTTGAGCAGTGGAAAAAGCATCTTGATGGGTGTATTGCATCAAATGGCGAACACTCTGAAGGTAACTGAAGCTTAAACATGTAAGAATAAGCACAATTTTTTATACATAAATTCTGGGTTTCTTGGGTCTCCTCTGTCTGAGAAAGACACACACAGCTCTGTTGTTCAACCCACACTCACCTAACTCATTTACTGTCCTCCATGCTTGCCCTCTCCCCTTCAAGTGCTCCAAGTTTCACACCCCTTTTTCCTGAGCTCCCTGATGCTATGGTGGCCCCCTATGTTCTGTCATAATCTTCACTCTCCGGTGGGAATGATTTTACGAAGACACAGATCTGGATAGTCACTCCTACTCAAAAACCTCCATCCCATCCAGCCCTTCAGTGGGTGCTAGCCCCCTCAAAGGCCTGTCCTAGCCTGCTGCTGTGGCTCCATGCGCTAAGCTCCACCTGCCCACCTGGAGCACGTGACCCTTGCCCATGCCTCCAGGCCTCTGGCAGGCTGCTCCTCTGCGGTAATCCCACCCTTGGGTTGGTTTGTCCCAGACCAGCACAGTGTCTCCTCTCTGGGCTGCTGCAGCCACTCATGGCCATCTTCGCCAGATGGAGGAACACTTCTCCAAATACTCCCCACTACCACCTTGTCCCCAGACCACATCCATAGCTACTGCTGGAATGCCAATGACCAAGGGTAGCTGGGCTTGGCTGTGCCCAGAAACCAAGCCCTGGGTAGACCCGTGGAGGCTGCGCAGTCATGCCGGGGCAGCCTTACCTTTGCCGGGGGCTTTGTCCCCTCCCAGCTGCGTGTGTCCATGGATGGGGGGACCTGGTAGATGTCATGCCCCATTCCAGCAGAAGGTGGCACCTGGTAAATGTCCTGGGCGGGACTTCCAGGTCCTGGGGGCACCTGGTAAAGGTCTGTGGCTGGGTTGGGAAACGGGTGATGAGGCGTCTGCTTTGAGAACGTGGACGTCTGCTTGGCTGGAGGTGACTGGAACTGAGGGCTGGGCCCAGGGGCTTGGTAGAGGCCTTGCTGGGCCTTGCTGGGGGTGGGCACCAGGTAGACGCTGTCGGGCTGGGGCTGGTATGTGGTGGGGAGCATGGGTGTATACTGGGAGGCTGGGGGTGCCGTGGTGTGGAGGCCCTGAGGGAGGCCGGGCTGAGGTTGGGCCGAGGCAGCAGGCGGGCCAGGGCCAGGACCTGCTGGCTTCTTGTCATACATGCCCACCAGGATCTTGAGGCGGTTCCCAGGCACGATGCCTTGGCGTCCGTGCAGCGAGCAGAGCCACCAGCCATCCAGGCCCTGTGTGTCCCGCTCCAGCACCGTCATGATGTCACCTTTGCGGAAGGAGAGCTCATCTGGGGACTCAGCCACATTGTCATAGAGGGCCTTGGCCAGCACATTCTGGGAAGAGAGGGTACAGACAAGCATGAAGACATGCGTGGGGGCCCAGGGCTCACCCAGCTTCCGCCCCCCTCCAGGATAGGGAATTTTGGCACTGGGAAAGGAAGCCAGTCTAGTGTGGTGAGATCATGGAGCCTCGTCCCCAGTCTCCACCTGTTCCCAGCAGAAAAGGCCCACTTGACCCTGGCATTTCTTTCAACTGTGCCTGGATATCACCTCAAAATCTCTCAACTGCAGGCATCACCAACATGCCAGGGATGATGCTCAAGACACAGCTAAAAACTCCTCCTACACAGGAAGGTACTGCCTGGACCAACACAGGAAGGGGCAGCAGCAATGACAGTAATGCCACCAGGTTAAAAGAAGCAGCAAATTATTATTTTGTGAGATGCAAGAAAATAGTTTGACACAAATGGTAGTTTCTTAGGATAAAAACAACTAAAAACAAATGAGGGAACTTCCTTAACTTCATCAAGTTCATCTACTAAAAATCTACCAAAAAATCAGTAATTAATGAGACTTTAAGCACTTTCCCTAAGGCTGGGAAGAAAACAGGATGCGCATCTCCCTGCTCATGGGCCTGTCATAGTCAGCAAGTATTCCAGAGCAGGGCGCGTGTGTCCCATGGCCCAGGAGCCAACCAGCTTGAGCAGAGCTTCAGGGAGGCCACGGGATTGGGAATAGTGGCCCACAGCAAGGGCAGGTCCAGAGCCTCTCTGGGGACTTAAGGGCAGGGCAGGGAACCCCCACAGTTTCCTATCACCGCCCGTGCATACCTAGTCCTGCTGCTGCTCCCCTGGTCCAAGTACCAGGCTCTGGCTGGGACCAGAGCAATCATCGAGGGACCCCAGCAGGAGTGCTATGGTCAGTTTCAGCATAGGGCAGGCGAGAGGGAGGCTCCTGGGGGAGACAACGCCAGGGCCGTGACCTTGCCTAGGACAGCAGAAGGCTGCTAGGCTAGCAGGGAACCCAGGCTGCACACATAGGGAAGCCAGGATTGAGAATGGCGACCCTCTCCTTGGAGCCTCCTGGGACCTAAAGTCACACATCTTGGCCAGGCTCGGTGGCTTAGCCTGTAATTCCAGCACTTTGGGAGGCCGAGGTGAATGGATTGCCTGAGCCTGTGGGTTCGAGACCTGCCTGGGCAACTTGGTGAGACCTCATTTCTACAATAAATCAAAAAAATCAGCCGGGTGTGGTAGCGCATGCCTGTAATTCTGGCTACTCGGAAGGCTGAGGCGGAAGGATCGCCGGAGCCCAGCAGGTCGAGGCTGCGGTGGCCGGGAGCGGCCATTGCACTCCAGTCTGGGTGACAGAGTGAGACTCCAACTCAAAAAAAAAAAAAAAGGACACACATCCTGGTCTGGACTCTGACTCAGAAATGTGACCAGGATTTTGGCCATCCATTGGCTTTGTGACCTCCCGCCTTGCCTTTGGGCCTGAGTCCTGTTCTCTGGACTCCATCTCTAAGAAGTCAAACAAGACGAAATTCCAAGCAAAAGAACAGCCCCGCCTCCTTGTGCTGAAACAGGAAGTAGAAGCCAGAGCCCTGAGGCAGAGAGGAAGGGGTGGAGGTCTCTCTCAATCCTCAGGGCTCACGCTCTCTACAACAGCAGGAGGGTCAGAAAGTGCCCCCCTGAGCTGTCTTCCTGGCCCGCCACACTGAGCGTTACAGAAGAGGGCCAAGCATTGGGAGCGGCCCGGGCAGGCTGTGGGTGCTCCAGGCCCCAGAAACATTCAGACCCAGCCCTCACTTCCCTGGGACTCATCGGCTGGGAAGCCCATTTCTCCACAGCAACTCGAGCTTCCAGTCCCAGACAGGGGCAGAGGTTGGAGTGTTGGGAGCCGGGAGGGGCCAGCCCAAGCAGACAGCCTGGGAGGGCAGGCCCAGGTAGACTCAAGGTGAACACCAAGGGCAAAGGCCCCATAATGACACCAAGTAATCAGCACACCACAACTAAACAGAATGAAAAATGCAGTGAAGCGTAAATTATGCCTCAATAAAACATCATGCAAGGCCAGGCGTGGAGGCTCACACCTGTAATCGCAGCACTTTGGGAGGCAGAGGTGAGAGGACTGCCCGAGCCCAGGGATTTGAGACTAACCTGGGAAACTTGGCAAGACCTTGTCTCTACAGTAAACCAAAAAATTAGTTGGTCATGGTGGCACACACCCATAGCCCCAGCTACTTGGAAGGCCGAGGTGGAAGGATCACCCGAGCCCAGGAGTTTGAGGCTGTGGTGGCCATGAGCGTGCCACCGTACTCAAGTCTGGGCAACAGAGTGAGACTCCTGACTCAAAAAAAGAAAACAAAATTATGCGCAAACTACAATGGGGATAGCACTGGTAATGTCTGAAAAAACAATCTTGAAAAAGAAAACACGACTAAACAGAATGGACTACCTTCAAGGCTCTGCAGCAAGACGGGACAGGTGGCTGTGGTGGGTCCAGGGGACAGAGCCCCATTTGGAAAAGCAGGCAGGGGCAGGGACTGACCTTGTAGCCCACAGGTCTCATGGCCCCCATCCCCAGTCTGCCAGCAAGAAAAGCAAATTTCCCAAATATGGTCTGCTGCCTGCCTCTGGGAATCACATCCCATCAGGGGGCGGGACACACGGCCCACCCTCCCCCAGTGACCCCGCAGAACAGAGCTGCCCTGCTGGGTCCCCCCAGCCCCTGCCCTGGTGGCCACAGGAAGTGCCAGCAGAATGAGTCACAGAAAAATTCCCCTTCGGCCGAGTCAGAGGGGCGTGGGGGTGCAGACAGGGGACTGCCCCTCAAAGGTTCCTCACCTCTTAGGAGGGCAGCCCAGGGAAGGCTGGCAGAGACCCACGAGGCAGGGCCAGGCCCTTGGGGAGGTTGGGAGAGAACACAAGGGCCTCTACGGAGGGCAAGGTCCACAGAGGAAGGGAAGGAGGGGGAAGCCTGGCCCAGGTGATGTGCAGGCCTCAGCCTCCCAGGCTGCCAGCCCCCACCCAATCTCTGCATGAACTCACATGAGATCACTGAACCATTGAACGGCTGCAACTCAGTCTGAGGCAGCTGGAGTCAGGCTGGGAAGCACCTCGCGGGCTGGGCACGTGGCACCGGGCGACTGGCACCAGGAGCTCCTCTACCTACGTCAGCTGCCAACCCTCCCTCCCTGCCAGAGCACCCAGGTGGCCTTTCTCCTGCCAGGCCTGAGTCTTGGACCCTGCCAGAGCCTAGCAGACCTCTCCAGCTGGCCAAGCACCCGCCTCTTTGGACTCATCTGCCTTCCCAGCTGCTCCCCAAGGACACCCGCTCTTTCCTTTGCACTCAAGTCACTAAGCGGCAAAGAATGACCCAGACCTGAGCCCAGTTCACCCTCTCCCTGCTGGGTGGCCTTGGGCAAGTCCCTTAGCCTCTCTGAGCACCTAGATCCTCTTTGTTAAGATGACAGCCCTGGCCTCATAGAGTTTATTTAACAAAAGAGTCTCCTTATGACTTAAGAATGTACAAACAAGATTCTCCTTGCCCCTGCACTTGGCCAGGCTCTGCAGAGGCAACATAGGCCTTGATCGACAAGGCCCCTGTCCACGTGGGGCTTACGCTGCAGTGGGGCAGAAAGACACCAAACAACTGGTTATGTTGAGGGAAACAGTGGGATGCCAAAGTTAATGTGGGACTAGGCTTCTGCATATAGGGACAAAGATGGCCTCTCCAAAGAGGTGACGATTCAGACACTCATTGGGGAGCACATGGGGCACAGGAAGGGCAAGAGCCAATGTGCTGGAGCAGGCAAGGGGATGAAGGGAGACAATCATGACTCTGGAGCGACAGGCATGCCAGCAGGGACCAGTCACACTGCTAGACTCCACGCATGAGTGGCTCGATGAACGTCACCAGTGGCTTCCCGTGGCCGGATAAGCCCAGATAGGGCAGCCACAACACTCCAAGCATTCCTGCTCCATATATACTCCCAGGCCTCAGTCACCTTCCCAGGAACCCTGCGTCACGCCCCAACCTGGAGGAATGGCCAGCCTCTTTCCCCACCCCCATCACTGCTGAGCCTGCGGCATGACCCAGGCTGGGCCAACCAGGTGCTGACACAACTCGAGAGAAACAACTGTGACCTCAGAGGGGTGCACTGCCAGCCCAGGTGGACGATGTTGGCCATCTGTGTCCAAGGCACCACAGAGGCTTCTGCCTGACTTGCCCTCCTCTGGCCACCTCACTCCTGCCTCTAGGAACCCTCTCGCTGTGTCCTTCTCCTTCAGGACATGATGGGGTATTATCCCCTCCAGGAAGGCTGCCAAGTCCCTCCTGGGGCACCCACTCTCCCATGCCCTCACCTCACAGTACTGACCAACACATCTCACTACTGCCCAATCCATACCCCTGGCCCCAGGTGCCCAGAATGGGAGAAACAGGTCTGTCTCCGGCATCCTTCAGCATGGTACCTCAAGATGCATGCACACCAGGTCCTGCCCAGGATGTGCCATAATCAAGTGTCTGCTGAACAGGAGGAGCTGAGGCAGAAGTCCTGTCCTGCCAAGTGAGCACCTGGCCACACAGTGGAGGAACCCGGGAAGGCCCTTCAGGCTCCCTCATCTTAGAAGGCAGGGGCAGAGAAGGTAAGCCCCTAGCCTGATGCCAGTACTCCCCAGCCAGGCCCACTGAGAACAACATCACAGTTGTTGCACTTGGGAGCCGACAGGGCTGCCCCACAGGCCCTGCCTGACTCTGAGAATGGCCCTCATTGTGTCCCTGGAGTCCATCTGGGCGCTAGATCCACCCAGGCTGGGCAGGCCCTCAGAAGCAGAGCAGCTGGGGCTCTGGCTGCAGGTGGGCACACGCCAGGGAGAACTATAGTCGTATGATAGGTGTTCAGGTCTCCTACTGGGCTCCGTCAACTGCCTCAGGGAGCCCTGGACGTGCTGTGGGTGTCTCCAAACTGACTCTGAGAGAGGGTGCAAGCTAGTGGCGAGGGGAGGTGACATTGCAAGGGCCCCTCTCCAGGGACGCCTCCTCTGAAGGGATGCCCCCAGGAGTTCCTTAGGAGCAGGGCCAGCCTGAACCAACTGTGGAGAGAGAACACTGAGGCCTCACTGCTGGCTAACAATGCCCCACGCCTGGCTCCATGTCTGGTCTGCACTCTTTTGCCCAGCAAATGTGTTCTCAGCACCCAGAAGCCCATGCAAGGTGGGAGCTGGGAATGAAATGGTGAGCCAACTCCTGGTTTCTGCCCAAGTTCCTGAGGCAAGGGGTGGCGAGGACAGACAAGGAAATGAGTAATAGCGACACGCTTGTCACTAGGTTCATAAATGATAACGAGAGCAGGGTGCAGTTACTTTCTGCGAGAGGCAGAACTCTTTCACACACAGCCATCAGTTCATTTAACCCTCAAAATGCCCCTAAGAGATAAGATTACTTCCATCTCACGGATAGGAAAACCAAGGCTCAAAATGCTTACCTTACTGGCCCAGGGTCACAGTTAGGAAGCAGCAGAGACAGATCTGGGGCTGTGAGATAAAATGGAGCTGGGTGGCTCCTGGGGTGGCACTTAGGTTCATGGAAGCCATGAGTGGAAATTTCACAGGCTTCTCCCAGACTTCCACGTACCCACAGCCGCAGACACGCAGGCACGCACCCGCCCAAAGCACAGAGCCTCACACACAGCAGGCACTTGGGAAACACTGGCTCCTTTCATAACCAGAACTGTCACAAACCTGGGCCAAGTTTATTTCTGGGGTATTGTTTGCTTATCCCAAAGAACCCCCAGTGGCCAATGGATGCAGGCCCAACGAGTGTGCCCGATTGGCTGTGTGCACCTACAACCCCTTCTCACCCTTATCTGGGGTCTGCCTAAAGGAGCAAGCAACCACAGACCCGCGGGCCGGGGTCCTGACCATCCCACCTCGATCTGCCCCCAGGCTCTGAAGGGTTCTGAGGTACAGCCCACTTCCCTCCCCTGCCCAGATGTCCCCCATGCTACCTCCTGGGTGGGAACTCCAGGACTTGCCAGCCTTAGCAGCACCTTCCCCTAATCCTCCCATAGACAGCTGAGTGACCAGCATCTAGGCTCAAGTCCTTGGTGTTCAGCTGGCAAAGAGCAAGAGCATGGGTGGACCACAGGGCCTGTGTGCAAGCCCCACGATCCAGAACCATCCCAAGGACAGTAGGGCTCCTATCCTGCCTGTCTCAGAAACGTGTGAGGGCTCCCCTGCATAAGCACAGAGCCATAGCCTTGCCTTGGCTGTGGCGCAATAGCAGATGCCTTTATGACCAGGGCCAGTGATGGGCTGGAAGCATGCCCCTGTCTGCACTCCTGCCAAGACGTCCTAGGCACAAGCCCCGGGAGGCTGGACAGAAGTGGCGTGGGGAGGGGCCCTCCTGCTGCAGGAGGACACAGCACCTGCAGCCCCAGCCCCGGGCCCCTGACTACTCTCTGCTCTCCTTCTCTGGCCCTGGGACCCTGTAGGGAGGACTGGCTCCAGTCACTCCTGTGAGTTGGTGTTTCGGCAGAGAGCTTAGTGTGAGGCTCATCCCTTACTTCAGGGACAGTACAGGCCCAGAATAGAAGCAAACGCCCACCCTCAGCTTTGTCATCAGGGAGGTATACAGGGGCCAGAGGCAGAAGGGACAGCAGGGACTTCACTCCTTACAAGGCCTTTGTTTCTCCTTCTTAACATCTATAACCTCCTCTAGCTCTGCCCTCTCCAGTTCTAATAGAAATTTTTAGCAGCACTTAACATAGTACCACTGGCCTGAGCAGGGAAAGAGGGGGACATGATGTCAAAAAAAGTAAGGTTCTCCAGCTTAAAAACCAAGTACCAAACTCCTGACTTCTGGGATGCACCAATGGAGACAGGGCATGAGGTGAGGCCCTGCCCCTCCACCCTCTGTGCTTCTTTCACCTCAGGACAGTAACTTCCACCTCCTCACCCAGAGGTGGAGGGGAGTTAGGGCAGCAAGACAAACTGGGCCAGGACCCCTTCCCCATGTTCAGAGGACGAGAAAGGGCCTGATGGAAGGTAGAACCCCACCCCTGGAAAGAGACCACCTTGTAGCCTCTTAAATGGAGGCCCTAAAGACCCAGAGGAAGAGAGGCTTGCTCAGTGTCTTTGCTGGGTAAAAGGTAACTATCCAGCCCTACTCCCCACAACCTCAAGTCTGACACCATACTGCCTTTTCCAGAAGCCTCCCTGGGTGCACACCTCCCCTGCTGGTTGGTTCTAATGGAGGCCTGGGGACGGAGGAGGAAGTTGTCCAGGTCCAGGGGAAAAGGGTGGTAGGACCTCCTAAAAGGACAGTGGATGCCAGGAGGGGACCACAAAGGCACAGTCTTGGAGTGAGTGGGACCTCACCAAGTTGGAAGTCCCAAGGGAGCATGGCAGCCCCTCACCGGCCAACCAGAGCTCCTCCAATCCCAGACAGGGAAAGGGGACACATGTGGTGCAGCAGGCGGGGCCATGCCATGAGACCAGGCTCTGGATCCAGTTCTGAGGACAACTGACCGTCCCCTCGCTGTGTCTCAGTCTCCCCATCTGTACATCCATATAACTGGAAGGGAGGGGTTGGTGGTTACCTCAGTGGCCTTTCCTGGGCAGACAGGATGCCCTAGTGGCATGGCTCTTATTTCAATCTCTTGCCTAGCTCTGGGGTGAGGGTACCAGCCTAGTGCTCACACTCCTGCTCAGTACAGTGACTGCCAGAAGCTCCAGTCCTCCTCCCTCCAGCCAAAGGTGACTTTCCTGGCAGAACCTGGGGCTGCCCTGCCCTGCCTCCACCCTTGCCCAAGGCCAGCGGGCAGCGGGTGCTAGTGCCAGGGAAGAGTGCCAGCAGCTCCTTCTCACACAAGCACCTTATACCTGCCCTAACTGACCTGCCAGCCCCCAACCGACCAGCTCTTTGCTAGGGTAAAGGAATGGGCACAGGAGAGTGTGTCCACCAGCTCAGAGCTGGAGAAAATAACTCACCTGGTCATATTCAGCAAAGAAGAGATCAACCCATGGTCCTTCTATGAAGGTAACCAAAGCCGCAAGTTCCAGGAATGCCCCCCAACCCAGACCCTTCCTCAAGGAAGGGGTGCGAGGAAAGGAAACTGAGCTCTCTCAAGAGGGATCGGGGAAACCTGTGGTTGAGAAGAGGAGCTGCGACCCCCCAATCCAAGATTCTCGACTCAACATCCTACAGGCCCTAACCTGCCCTCACCCCGCACCCCCGAAGCTCTCAGCAAATCTCAGCTTCCCCAACTCCCTCAACAGGGCCCTGGCTGAGTCTCCCTGGGACTCTGGGGCCACGCACACACGGGCGGCAGCCGCGCCCCTACACTGCTCTGCGGGCTGTGGGGACTGGGGCTATCCCAAACAGCGCACGCCAGGCCCACGTCTTCGCTGCAGAGCCAGACCCTGGCCCCCTCTCGTGCAGCCCCGACTACCGCCGCCAGGATCTGGCTCCCACAGGCGCGTGGCAAGGTCGGCGGGCAAGTCCGAGGAGCACGATCCTCGCTCCCGGGATCCAGCGCCGGCGGCCGGGGTGAATCATCAACCCGCCTCGGGTGCTCCGGCCGCGCCGAATCCCCCCAACCCACGGCCCTCAGCCCCCCGCCAGGGAGTACACGGGCCAGCCCGCCTGGAGGCTCACCGTCACGACCCCAAGGGCCCCGGAGTCCTCCTCGCAGCGGAGGAAACTGAGGCGCGCAGCCAGGACGCAGAGGCCCAAGGTCAAACGGCAGGCGGCGGCGGCAGGGGGAGAGCGGGCCTCCCGC
>NW_007087280.1:1594-14818 GCF_000164805.1 Carlito syrichta | reverse complement strand
CATCCCGGACTCTAGGCCCCCGCTCAAGGCCCGGCTTTCAGCCTACTGCGCGGGATATCCCCCTTCCTCCAAATGCGTGTCCCCCGCCTTCCACAGCAGGCGAGAACGCAATCCCCATCGAAGGCCTGTGTAAACGCCTCCACTTCTGGGAAGACTGCCTGGATTGCACTCCTCATCCAGAGCACGGGCACGCTTTGCATCCCCTCCAGACACCAGCCTCAAGTCGATCTCTGTCTTTCGCGCCCACCAACCCCATGGCGTTCAACGCGTGCCTATCAGCCCGGCTGTCGGACTCAGATCTGAATCTGGGGAGATGGGGGCGTGCCCCAGCCTGCAGGAAAATCACAATAACCAACACAGCTCCGACTGGACTGCGGACAGGACTACTGGGCAAGAGCCCCAGGAAAAGAATACTCACCGTGGAAGCCGAGTGCGAGCCTGACGATTTTTACCTGCAGTACCTCCTCTTCCCCTGCAGTCCACTGACTTTAGGGGACTCCAGCCCATCCTCCAGCTGATCTGAATTGCCCCGGGTTCCTGAGTCAACCCGTGACCAGACCTAAATCTTATGCCCAGTACCCTTCTGAGTCCTGCTCCAACTTGCCTGTTTAAGAAATTGGGGGGAATGAAGGAGACTTGGCTCTCCTGAGTCCCCCTTTGCTAGGCTGCAGATCAGTGACTGTCACTCCATGCAGCAGAACCAGTCCTGAGCACAGTCCAGAGAGAACTGTGACCAGGAAGATGCAGAATGAACCTGCTCCAAGGACAGGATCCCCAGTCAGCAATCTTGGGCTATGGCTGAGCAAGTGGATGCTATAAGGCCGCTGGCTTGGGTGTCACGGAAGCAGTGGGGTAAACCCGTCTCACCCCAGCCAAGGATTCAGGCCTGGTCTATAAAAGACATACCAGGTCCAGGTGGACCTGCCGCAGCCCATCTGCTTAACGAGCACCTGACATCCCTGGCCCAGCTGACTCAGACCCTGGCCCATGCGCTGCTTGGGCAGGCCCTCGCCCCACCAGCATACTTTCTCATCTGTAAAATGGGAGCTAGGACAGCTCAAGTCTGGCTGTTTGACTCTCCATGCTTTACTGACAACTTGTCTCCAGTCTATGTTCTGTTAACCAACAGATACACCTTCTGATTCATGTCTCAGTCCAGGCATTCAAAACCATTCTCCCACAAAAAGCACAGGTCTTCTGGAGACCTTAATAAAAGATTCCTGGGTACTACCCCTCCAGAAAAACCAGCACCTGCAGTTCCGCAAGCTTCTGGCTTGGGAACCACTAGCCAGAACTCACAGCATGGGGTCTCAGTAAGGAGCAGTAAGCCAGGACACAGTGTGACACAGAGTCCTGAGAGGAACAAGACAGCTAGCCAACAAACACCCTGTGCCCTCCCAAGACTGCCCCCCCCCACCCTCAAAACAGCCCATTTCCCCACAGAAGAGGAGCCAGCTCCAGAGAAGCATTTCCTAAGGCATCTCCTGCTTGCCCCAAAGAGCTGTGCCCCTGGCCCCTCCTGCACCCTGACCATGTCCAGCTGTGAACTCCTCAGCCTGGCTGGCACCCAGGTGTCTAGGGAACAGGTCTGAACCAGATGGACAGGCTGAACATCTGTCTGCTGGGGGCTGAAGGGAATCCTCAGGTTTGTCCCTGGGTCTCCACTTCTGTGGGGAGGAGTGGGGAACAGCAGGTATGAGCAGGGACCCAAACAGACACAAAGCTCCCTCAAGGGAGCTGGCCTCTACTCCATCCTAGATGGCCAAGGGGGTTGGGAGGAGAGGAGGTGGCTGGCTGGAACCTGGGGAATGGAAGACCCTCCTCTCCAGGGAGCTGGATTAGAGCAGCCCTGGGGGTAGGGCTGCTAGTGTGGGCAGGAGGCGGGGAAGGGGAACTGGGCTCAGGCACAGGCATTTCAAAAATTTGCTCCTTTTCCACTTAAACTCCCCGCCCCCCCACAAGCCTGTGCCTCCCAGAATGGTATTTCCGCTTTGGAAACAAGGCCCCAGGATCTCTGCCCCACTGCATTGGAGGGGATGTAGCTGGGGGGTGGGAAAGCACGCCCACTGGGCAGGCCCTGGCTGGGGTATATGAGGAGCAGAGCCTCACCCCTACCCCAGTCCAGCCCCCTGAGCCCTCTGCTGCTGGGGATGCTGGCAGGGAAGGAGCCCTACCTACCCAGCAGAGCCTCCGTGCCAGCCCCGTGCCAGGGGCTCTGTAACCACACACTTATCTCATGCCCACAGCAATCCCACAAAGTGAACTTCACCATTAGCCCCATTTTACAGGAGAAGAGACTGAGACCCAGTTTACTGGCACTTGCCCCACTCCACACACTCCCAGGCACAGAAGAGACAGCTAATGGCCAGGGAAGGGATAACGGGGCTGCTAGACCTCAGCCTGCCCTGACTACTCTGCAGCAGGAAGGACAGCAAGGAAGAGCAGCATTCTGGGCTTGGAGAGCCAAAGACCTGTCACACTCGGATTCCAAAAGGACAGGCAGCTGAAAGCTAAGTACTCCCTCCCTCTCTCCCACCGCCCACAAAACAGCTCAGCACCGGGGGCCAGCACCCACAGCCTCACTCGAGTTCAGTCCTGTTGGTGAGGGGGTACAGGAATCATTTGTTGATTGGGTGACCTGGTAGGAAAGGCTAGCCTGGGGGAGGACACATGAGGCTGCCCAGCCTTGGGAGTCAGATGGTTGAGTCACGCCCAAGTGCACCCGCACACACAAGCACCTGCACACGAACAGAGCAGGACTGGCAGAAAGGAGAGGCCTCAGATGGGGAGGAGCTGGGGGAGGGTGTGGCTGGATGGAGGAAGGCAGCTGCTGTGGAGGCTGGGCGCCAGCACAGGGCTCTGGGACAGCTGTCAGTCATCCCGGGAGGGGCCGGGATGAACTCACAGGCTGGAGGGGATGTCACCAACACCCTGGGGCCTGGAATAGCTCTTCGTGCAGGGAAAGGGTGGGCCCAGCACATGGGGACACTGAAGTGTCCCATGGGGGCTCTGCTTACACTGGAACGTAGGTGGGGAGACCAGCCGGGACAGGGCTCCTGCCCTCTGGGCTTTCAGGTCTTAGCCTTTTGTGCAGACCCAGTGCACAAAAGGACTCTTCTTGCCTGATGCTCAACAATGTTCACTGTAGCCATTTATAACAGCAAAGAGGGGGCATAATATAAATGCCAACTCTAGGGAACAGGCTAGACAAACCACAGCTCCTCAATACAATACTAGCAGCTCTTAAGATGGCCACTTCCAAAGACCAATATTATGTGGGAAAATGTGTACAATAAAGTAATGTGAAAAGAGTGGGCTGAACATGGCTGGCATGGCATGATGGTGCATGCCCCTTCCCCTCCCAAAGCCTTGGCTTCCCAGCAGTGACAGGGCGGGCTGGATGGGTCAGCTGATGGCCGGCTCTGGGAGCGGCAGCAGGAGAGGATTTCCTGAAGCCGGAGGTGAGCACTGCCAGCCCCAGGGACAGGAAGAAATGATGTCTCTGGAGGACCATGAGGAGTTGACGTCTTTCCCCTGGCCTGGCCCCTCACAGTGGCAAGCTCAAAACCTGGGTAAGGCTGGGCACGGTGGCACATACCTGTAGTCCCAGCTTATCAGAAGGCTGAGGCAGGAAGATTGCTTGAGCTCAAGAGTTTGAAGCTGCAGTAAGCTAAGATCGTGCCACAGGACTACGGCCTGGGTCACAGAGAGAGACTCTGTCTCTAAAAAAAAAAAATCTGGGCTGGGCACAGTAGCTCAAGTCTGTAATCCCAGCACTTTGGGAGGCCGAGGTGAGAGGATTGCCTGAGCTCAGGAGTTCAAGACCAGTCTGGGCAACTTAGTAAGACCTCGTCTCTAAAATAAATCAGAAAATAAGCCAGTTATAGTAGCGCATGCCTGTAGTTCCAGCTGCTTGGAAGGCTAAGGTGGAAGGATCGCCTGAGGCCAGCAGGTCAAAGCTGCGGTGGCTGTGAGTGTGCCACTGCACTCCAGCCTTGGTTACAAAGTAAGACTCCAACTTGGAAAAAAACAAATATGGGCAAGAATACTGGGACCCTTGTGGATGACACAGAGGTGAGCCCAGCTATCACACACAGACTTGGACACTCACTCCTGACATCAGTCAGTCCTTCCTGCTGTCTTGGGGGTCAAGATGGAACCACAGCTACCCAGAGGTGCAGAAAGGGGCAGTGCCTTACCCATGTCACAAGGCTAGGAAGTGGCAGAGCTCATATCTCGCACCCAGCAGCCCAGGCATGTGACCACGAAAAAGCAGAGTGTGCACTTAGGGCAATGTTGGAGTTCTTGGCCATGAAGAACTTTTCTCCCCTGCACAGGGTAGAGTGCCCAGTGGGGCAGTGCATTTGTCCTTCAAGCAGTGACTAACGATGGAAAGGTGGGCAGCCAGTGTTGTCCCTTCAGCATCCCTCCAGGCTGGTTCCCAGAGACCCAGGGTGTTGGGCCAGCTGCCAGGTATGGGACAGAGCCCAGGGGTGGGGTGGGGCCTCCCTGCTCTCCAGGTCCAGGCCTGAATCTCAGCAAATCCAGTGTCTCCTGCCTCCTCAGGCCCAATCAAGGCGCTGAAGAGGTGCACACTCCCTAATTAGTTTCACTGCTTTTCTAGTTTGAAAAGAGAGCAGCAAAGGCCCCTGCAGGGAGATGCCTGCCTCGGAGAGGGCTCTACCTGCAACAGCCCAAGGCTGGAAGGGACAGCGAGGCTGGGCCCTGGAGTACAGTCCTAGCCCAGGCTCCCCCTTGCTCTTCTGCACCCTCTTCTCCCACCTCCCTCTGAGAACCACCCTCTCCTTTCAGGGCCTCTTCAGGGCTGGCAGGTAGAGATGGGCTTTGACCAACCAGCAGCTCCGTATGTGATGAGAAGGCTGGGCCTGTGTGCGCTCTGCCCGCCCTGCTGACCCTAAGGTCCCCCTCCTGCCCCATGGCAGAGGCAGCTCCTCAATACTGCCTGGGAGAGGGGGAAGAAAAGAGATCAGTCCTGGATGGAAAAGATGGAGGAAGGAGTGCATCCCTGTCTGGAGAGAAGCCTCAGTGTGGCGGGGCTGCCCAGCTCTCTTGACAGGCTGAGTGGGCAGGGACAAGGGTGTGGTCAAGAGGTCTCTGCAGCCCAGCCATCTGCTCTTGCCTCTCCCATGGTAACCAGCCCCAGCGTATCAGGCTGAGGGGGGTGACCTCACATGCCATCTGCTGCCCATCCCTGGCCACTTCAGCTGGATGCAGGTGCCTACACCCACAAATACCCACAGAGGGGCAGAACAGTGTTGCCTAGCCCCTCTGCTGGGGTCAGCGGGCCAGGGGCGGCAGCAGGGTCACAGGAGGAGACCCTGCAGGCTCTGGGTGGCAGTGCAGGAAAGAGGACACAGGGAAGGCACAGCTGCAGCTGCCAGTGGGACAGTGCCATGGGCGGGGCTGGGCCTCCCACCTGAGCCTGCTCCAGCCTGCAAAGCCTTCCTTGCCCCAGGAGATCCAGGCCTAGGTTTAGGCTACAGGACAGGAGCAGACAACATGAACTCCAACTGGCCACGGGCCTTCAGCCAGTGTACCTCTCAGGGCCTCAGTCTGCCTATCTGTCAAATGCATCCACGGTCAGCATCCCTGCTCACCCCCAGGACAGAGCCTCAGTTTGCCCATCCCCACGGCCTGCATCCCTGCTCACCCCCCACAAGAGGCCATGAGACAGCTGGCACGAGCAGGCTGTATGTGCAGGGCGGTGTTCTGGTGTCCCATTGCCAGCAGCACACCCACACCTGGTCCCACCCTGCCAGACACCAGGACGCACCGCCCTTGGCCTGTCCCACATGCACAAGGACACCCCACTAAGCCCATCCCCCATCCAGGCCCCTCCCCCGCACAGAACTCCCTCCTGAGGAGCCCTGAGCGCCCCCCACCTTCCCTAAAACCTTATCTGAGACTCTGGGGCAAAATCTTTCCTTGGAACACTTCTGTCCCTAGATCCACCAGCCAACACTGGGAGTGGGCAGGGTCTTTCCTTGGACTCCTCCCGGTAGGGGGTGGGGAGTGGCTGTCACTATGCATATTCCAACGTGATGCTCATTTGGCCACACCTCCTGACAGCACCACCCTGGCGCCCTGTGCCAGGCCGTGCAGGATGCTGCCATGGAAAAGTCCAGGCCTTATCCTCAGGGCCCTCACAGGCCAGGTGTGCCTGGGGCACACACAGATGGAGGCGCCTGTCTGTGGTGACAAGGACTCTGGGGGACAGCAAAGCAGGCAGCAGTAGCAAGGAGGCAGTTTCATACAAGGTGCTGGGGGGCCTCTCTGAGGAGGTGACATTTGAGCAGATGTGTGAATCTTTTGCTAAGGCTCGTTATGCAGAAAAAAATAACAGTAAAGATTTGTAAAAATAGCACAGGCAAGTCAGTGCCTTCCTTGAGCGTGAAGAGCCGGGGCGGCCAGGAGCAGCACAGAAGCTGGGGCGAGGGACACAGGAGCAGCGCTCAAGCAGCCCCCTGCCCAGTCCTGGCTTCTTGAGCAGCGGGAGTCGCTGGGCTTGAAGATCCCAGAGTTGAAGCAGGAGGAGCCAGGAGTGTCTGCCTGATGGGGTGTCTTGGCAGAAGGCCAAGGAAAAAGAAGAGGTAGCCCAGGGATCTGTCGGGCCTGGGGTGGGAGGAAGGACATGGCCAGCACCCTCCCCATCCTCTTCTGCCTCCTAGACTCCTAAGCCCTCATAGCCAGGACCTCTGGGGTGGACAGGGAAGGGCCCTGGCAGAAACACACGACTCAAAAGCCTAGGATGCTTAACCTCCCAGGTACCTGGGAAGAGGGAACTCAAACTCTAGGACGCCTGGCCAGGGCTTTGAGCAGGAAGGCTGTGGTCATACCAGTTTCTGAGCAAGCATATAACTTTGGTAGACCCGGGATTTGGGGGCACGGATCTCTGGATGTATCTCAAAGTACCCATGATTTGATATCAGTTTTTATAAAACACCAAAATAGAGTATTATACCAATAGTAATGCCAGTGTTCTGGTACAGGTACTTAAAAATACACAGCATGGCCAGGCACAGTGGCTCACACCTATAATCCCAGCACTTTGGGAGGCTGAGGTGAGAGGATTGCCTGAGTTCGAGACCAGCCTGGGCAACCTGGCAAGACCTCATCTCTACAATAAATCAAAAAATTAGCCAGGCATGGTGGCGTGTGCCTGTAGTTCTAGCTACTTGGAAGGCTGAGGCTGAAGGATCACCCAAGCCCAGCAGGTCGCGGCTGTGGTGACTGTGAGCGTGCCACTGCACTCCAGTCTGGGCAACAGAGTGAGACTCCGACTTAAAACCCCCACACCCCCCCAAAAAAACACAGCACATTAAAGATAAAGACATATCCACCAGCAAGAAACAGAAGAATATACTGTGTTATATTCATAAACAGAAAATTAATGCAGCAACAAAAAAGAACAAACTACTAATACACCCTACATGGATGAAAACCTTGAAACCGTTATGCTGAATGAAAGAAGTCAGACCCAAAGGAGTATTACGTTTCCACTTAAGGTTCAAGAACAGGTAAATCAGCTGGGCTTGGTGGCTCAGCCTGTAATCCCGCACTTTGGGAGGCTGAGTTGAGTTGATTGCCTGAGCCCACGGGTTCGAGACCTGCCTGGGCAACTTGGCGAGTCCTCACCTCTACCATAAATCAAAAAATTAGCCGGGCGTGGTAGCGCCCACCTGTAGTTCCAGCTACTTGGAAGGCTGAGGTGGAAGGGTCGCCGAAGCCCAGCAGTCGAGGCTGCGGTGGCTGGGAGCGGCCACTGCACTCCAGTCTGAGCGACAGAGTGAGACTCCAACTCAAAAAAAAAAACCAAACAGGCAAATCTAAGCCAGGGTGACAGAAATCAAAACGGTGGCTACCTTATGGGCGTGGGGTACTTCACCGCAAAGGGGTTTATGAGAACTTTTTGAAGTGACTGACACATTCAGTATCTTGATTTGATTGGTGTCTATATGACAGTATGTATTAACCAAAACTCTTCCAACTATACATTTAACATCTGTACATTTCATGACATGTAAAATCTACTTCAATAAAAGAGTCTCAACTGGCAAAAAATAAAGTAAAACAAAGCAAAGAAAAAATATATGGCATTACAAATACCAAAACCAGGTATTACAAGCCTGAACCCACCATGTTACTCTTTTTGCTCTGGCCATCAGGGAGCTTAAAGTTAAATTTGTATGCCCACTGAGCCTAGGCTTTCTGGGATAACTCCTCCTCCTTCCCCCACACATTACATAATTCTAGATCTTTTGATGATCCTAGACTAGTGTGTCTTCCACAATAATCTGCTTCAAATCCTTCTTGGAATTTGGCAGAGTTTAAGTGATAAATTAAAATTACTGAAAAGCCTCCTCAGCCTCTAATCCCCCTTAGAGACGAGATTAACTTTAGAGCCCTAACTTGTGACCATCTCTCCCACCAGAGCACCTCTACCGAGGTCCCCAGCCTGTTCCCAGTTCTTTTCCTTTTCCTCAAAGAGAGGAAGACAATGCCCCAGCAAACAATGACTAAGAGTAAGCCCCAGAAACAGTGGGGTTTGACCAGAACGCCATAAAAGCAAGTGGCTGCCGTGAAGCCAAGTCCAAGGCTAGTGAGTGAAGTATACCCAGAGAGGGAAGAAGGCGGTGGCACAGCTGACCACAGGTGCACCGCCTCAGGCCTAGCGGTAGGAAGCGGGGAGGTCTGCAGGTGCCACACACCCAGCTCTCACCCTCACAGCCTTGGGCCCCACCTGCCTCACGTGCAGGCTGAGCTCCCTCCCGTAAGATGCTGTGACTCACAGGGGAGAGGCTGGGGCTAGCCCTCCCCTGAAGGCACTGCCTGCCCCTTGCTGGACTGCCACTGCAGACCACATCTGAGCAAAGGCCTGCATCACTGCAATGACTTCCACGGCCCACAACTCTGCCCCACTCCTAGGGGCACTGGGGCAGGGTATTCACCTGGTCTGGGGCACAACGGGCCAGTCAGCATCCCTCTCCATGGGGTGAGGACAAGGACCTGCCCATCCAAGGCTCAAGAGGCCATGCCAGGGCAGGGGAGAGGTCAGAGCCATCCCACTACCAAGGCCTTGGCGGAAACCACACTAACCATAGACAAAGGGCCACTGGAGGCTGACTGGGCAGGCCAAAGGAAGTCCTGGGGGCAGGGGCTAGGCAGCCAAGCCCTGGCAAGTGAGGCAGGGATGGGAACCCCCTCCCCAAGCTGGCTGCGCAGGAGTCAGGAGTGGGTCTTGGGCCACTGCACCAGCCAACCACGGTAGGATAAAGATCATAAATAACCTCAACCACAGTAGCTGCTATGACTTACTAGTCTCTTACTAACAGCTTTAGGCATCCCTCCCCAAGTCCTCACAAAATCTCAAGAACTCAGTGCTGCTAACATCCCCATCATACAAATGAGGAAACTGAGACTCAGAGAAGTTCAACAACTCACTCAAGGCATGGAGCCAGCACTGTTTGTTCTAGAGTCCTTTCCCTTGACCCACCTAAACATTCTCCCACCCTGAAGCAGCCTCTCCAGGATCCCCTCTCAGCCCCCTAAAAAGCTTTCAGGAGAGCAGCTGAGACACCAGGCTCTGCATGGGCATGCAGCCACCTGCCTGCTGGGGCTCCACGGTGCTCGTGGGGCCACACCCTCAGTAAATCAGGGGCAAGCTGCAGCCACAGGGCAGAGAGAGCAGCCAAGCAGTCCCACGTCCTGACCTGATGAAGCCTGCAGTCTGGTGAGGGAATCTGACAGCAATCGAATCACCCCACCGATAGATGGACAATCACTGACAGGCCGAGAGGTCCTCCTGGGGTGATGACGCAGGGCTGAGGTAAGCAGGAATAACCTGGTGAATGAGGCAGCCAGCTCAAGATCATGTCCTGCAGAGGGAGGGACAAAGCCAAAGCCCTGTGGCAGGAAAGGGTGTGGCAGGGACTTCAGAGACAGAGCTGAGGACTTTGGACTTGGACATGGCCTCTTTCCACTGTCCCCTCTTAAGCCCATATTAGCAGGCCCCAGCTGTCCACTGCCTTGTCACCCAGGCCAGTTGTGAACCTCAGGGGTGACCCTCACAGTTCCTTGGCCAGGTCGACCACTCATAGCACTGGCTGGCACAGAGACAGGCACAGAGGGGCTCCCAGGATCACCAGATGCCAAGCCCAGTCTGCTGATCTCCATCAACCTCTGGGGCTGCATGGGGCTGGACCAACCCTCCAGCACAGCCCTGGGCAAGCTGCCTGGCCTCTGAGCTCGAGCTGCCTGCCTTTCAGGGCATCAAAGGGGTTACACAAACTCACACGTGGAAAGCCACAAGAAGAGGGCCGGCTGCTGTCAATGGCTCAACAGGCAACAGTCCCCACAATTAGAGAGGTCATGCAGGACGATGGTCATCTTCTGGCTTTGGATCCTGCCTGTCCTGGCTCCCATCATGGCAAGACACAGGCCCTCCATGAGCCTGTGAGGCCCTAAGCCAGTGCCTGGCACACAGGGCAGCATCTGTGCTCCCTGAAGGGACCTATTTCTCAACAAAGGAGCATAGGAGAGGCTATAATGGTGCACCCATTACGCGGATAGGAAACAAAAGGCAGAAACAGACAGGAGGGGGATTTCTCTGTGAGCTAGAAGCAGTGCTGAAAGCAGTGCCAGGGAGAGAGGCCAGCTTCTTACTACTCAACACGGACCCTATGCCAACGCCCAGGGGTCTGAGGTGGGTGACAAAGGTGTTTTCCTTTCAAATGTGTCCTGCCAGCCAAGGGAAGAGATAGACCCAGGGCACTGGAGAGCCATGCCCAGAGAAAGGCAGATGTCAGAACAAGCGAGTGAGTGAGTGTCTAAGCACTGCTCTCAGTCCCAAGCAGAAGAAAGAACACTGAGCTGGGGACATCCTGGTACCTTCTCTCTGGGGTCCAGGCCCCAAATGAGCCAAATGATGGGTGACACCAGCTGGCCCCTGGTGTGCCCCCTGCTCAAACACTCAGGGAGTTACTCCCAGCTCAACCTGGCCCACCCAACCTCTTCTCTCCCTGCCGTCCCCTCCCATCCCATTCTGAAGCATCGTATAATTTCTGTGTGCCAAAGTGCCTGCGTCAGCCCCATCCAGGAAAAGACTGCCCAAATGATCGGGTGTGCTTCAAACCCAGCCGTGTCCCCAAGCACCACATGGGCAGTCACCACTCTGGGTTCCAAGAGCAGGACTTGAGCAGGCAGCTCAGCTTGGAAGCCTCCGCAGGGCCTCCTCCACACATGAAAGCAATTTTCTGAACATTTCACAGCCGCTCTGAAAATGAACGTTTCCTCCTGGCACCACCACCTCACACACGAACCAAGGTCCCAGGAGGGAGCCAGGGTGATCTGATGGCCTAGCCATGTAGAGGGCAGATGGGGAAGCCCCCACCCACCTCCTGCAGAATTCCTGGGGGCTGTGGCACAAGTGAGAGAGTGGGAAGTGACTTGGAGCCGGGGAGGGTGTGGACAGGTGGCAGGTCTCCATGATGGTGCCTATTTGTCCAAGTCCCCTCCGGCCCCCTCTCGTTACAGATGAGACACAGAGCCAAGGAAGGCTGCTCAGAGTCCTATGGGGCAAGGGGTCCAGGTGCCATCCCAGACTCCAGTCCAGAGCTCTGCTCTGACTTTGGACACCAAGCCAAATCAAACAGGACCTCCCCAAGAGAGGTCCATCCAGGCTGGGACGTGGCCAGAGTGACATTCCCTCTTCTCCTCTGCCCCAGAGACCCCGGCTCTCCAACAGGCTCAGATGGTTCACCTTGTCCCTCTGACCAGTGCCCACAGGAGTGCCAGCGTCGGGAGGGTTGGCCAGTCCCATGATGCCCTGGGCCAGAGAAGACCCAGAGCTCTGCAGGAACGCGAAGCAGAAGAAAAGCTTGGCAGGCAGATTCTGTCTTCTTTCTTTGTAAAGATGAGGCAATTATGCTCTGAACTAGAACAGACTGGGGGGGGGGGGTCCTCACATCAGCAAGTCTGGAAGCCCTAATCTTCTCATCTGTAACTCCGAATTGCTGCTTCTGGAGGCGGGCAGAAACTGGGATCCTTAATTCCATAATAACAATGCTTTGCGCTTACCCAGCGCCTTTCCTCCAGTAATCGCCACACAACTCTGGATAGTTAATGAAGAGGCCACTTGCCCTGCCAGGAAGCGCCAACTGTCTGCTTGACAAAAAGGATGGAGTCCCCTGGGTGAGGAGCAGTTCCAGAAACAAGGCCGGAGTGGGACAGGTGCTCTGGCCCACTGCTCCTTCCCACGAGAGGGAAAAGCCCCTAAGTCGGCAGAGAAACAATGGCTGGAGGCCACAGCTCCCCAGGGAGTAGATGGTGCCCCTTCCTGGGAGGATGCAGTGTGTCCAACCTCCCACCTCAGTCTGTCGATCTGCAAAGTAGGGCCTGCTCCTGAGGCCTGGTCATGCCGCAAAGCCAGACTCACTTGCCACCCTCAGGAGGAGAGACCCAGATGCCCAGAGAGGCCAGCACCCAAGGGTGGAGCCATGGTTTGGGGGCTGCCCAAGCCTGACGCCCTGGCCACGAAGAGGGGGTGTCAGGCAGAAGAGAAGCCCCCCCACTGCCCAGGTGGAGGAAGCTACCGGTGGGGGAGGGGCGGGGGGTGTTCAGCGGCAAGAGGAAAACTTCCCGGGAAAGTGGGTGCACCAGCCGTGGGGGCAGGCAGGGTTCCCATCCAGCCAAGCTGTCCTGGGGGAGGGATGTCTCCGGGGACTGGCACAGACCCCGCCCCAAGCCATCCAGGTGGGGCCTCCGGGGCACAGCAGGGCAGCAATCCGAGGGGGCTTCCTGAGGGGCGGCACAGGCCTCCACAATCCCTCAGCCAGCCCAGCAGTCCTGAAAGGAGTCCCGGGGTGCGGCAGAGACCCCCTCCCCACCAGGCCTAGCCACCTGGTGCGGGTCCTGAGGGACAGCACGGACCCTCGCCTGGCCCGGCTGCCCTGGGGGCTTCCCGGGGCCAACAAAGACCCCTCCTCACCAGGCCACCTTGGGGGGCTCCGCGAGGGGACAGCACGGACCCCCAGCGCAACGCGGCTCTCCTGAAAGAGGATGGGAAAGCCAGAGAGGGGCGATTCCCCCCACCCGTCTCCCCGCCCCGTCGGCCCGAGCAAGCCCAGACGGGGCGACCCCCAGTCCGGAGCCCCCGCGGCATCAGGCCTGCAGAGGTCGCAGGCCGGGCCGGGGGCGGCGGACCCG
>NW_007087280.1:0-1163 GCF_000164805.1 Carlito syrichta | reverse complement strand
TAAAGGCGAGGACCCCGGACTTTGGCATTTTTCTGTCGGCGCAACGCGGCGAGGACGCTGCCTCTCCACACCTTGCCCATCCTTCAAGGGCCACCTCCAGCCGCACCATGCCCCTGTTCTCCCTTGTCCCTCCCATCCCCCACACTGCACATCCCTGGGTGCTGGGTGCCTGCCCTGTGGCCATGGCTGGGCTCCCAGTCCCTGAGTCTGGGCGCGGACGGGGGAGGGGCTCGGCCTGGTCAAAGGCTATTGCAGGGCAGCCCCGCAGGGCTCCTGGAAGTCCTTGCCCTCCCCTAGCTGGGAGGGAACCCAGAGACGTCGGCACGCCCACGCCATCCAAGGCTCCGCTGACCCACCCCCAGGGACGAGGCACTCAGCTGCAAGGAACAGCCTGGCTGGTCCGTGGGTCACCGTAATGGGGAGATCTGGGCAGGCTTCTAGGGAGGATCCTGTGTTCCGGTAACCCCCCCCACTCATGACCCACCCACAGCCGGGGATCAGCCTTGGCTGTTGCCAGCCTCGGGCCAGCCCTTCAGATGCTGGAAGGTGGGTATTCGCACACCTGAGCCTTCCTGCCCAGGTCAAACATCCCCAATTTCTTCAGCTGTTCCACACCTGACACGGTGCCTAAACATGATACCTGCAACCGCTGGGCACAAACATGCTCGTCCTCATGCCCCCATCCCTGCCAGGTCCAATTTACTGCTTCCGTGTTACATTGAATAGACTGAGGCTAGGCCAGGCACGGTGGCTCAAGACTGTAATCCCAGCCCCTTGGGAGGCCAAGGCGAGAGGGTTGCCTGAGCTCAGGGGTTCAAGACCAGCCTGGGCAACTTGGTGTGACCTTTCCTCTATAATAAATCAAAAAATAAGCCGCACGTGGTAGCATGCGCCTGTAGTTCTAGCTACTTCGAAGGCTGAGGCGAAGCCCGCTCGGTGGCTCAGCCTGTAATCCCATGCCTTTGAGAGGCTGAGGTGAGTAGATTGCCTGAGTCCGCGGGTTCGAGACCTGCCTGGGCAACTTGGCGAGACCTCATCTCTACCATAAATTTAAAAATTAGCCGGACGTGGTAGCTCGTGCCTGTAGTTCCAGCTACTCGGAAGGCTGAGGCGGAAGGATCGCCGGAGCCCAGCAGGTCGAGGCTGCGGGGGCCAGGAGCAAC
>NW_007087279.1:85264-153420 GCF_000164805.1 Carlito syrichta | reverse complement strand
CACCCCTATCTATCCCCATGCACAAAGGTTAATTCCAAATGGATCAGAGACCTAAATGTAAAACCTCAAACCATAAGAACCTTAGAAAATGAAGGAAATACCCTCATGGAAATCGGAACTGGCATCCAACTCCTGAACAAAACCCAAAACCCACAGCTCATAAGAGAGAAAATAGACAAGTGGAAGCTTATTAAACTGACAAGCTTCTGCAAAGCCAAAGAAACCATCAAGAGCAGGGAGACAGCCTACAGACTGGGAAAAAGTATTTGCCAATTCCAGGTCCGACAAAGGCTTAACTTCCTGGATCTACAAGGAACTCAAACGTGCTGAAAAGAAAAAAACAAACAACCCCATTATAAAATGGGCAAAAGATATAAACAGACACTTCACAAAGGAAGACATCTGAGCAGCCAACAAACACATGAAGAAATGTTCAACCTCACTAATCATCAGGGAGATGCAAATCAAAACCACACTGAGATACCACCTAACCCCAGTCAGAATGGCAATTATCAACAAGTCAAAAAATAACAGTTGCTGGAGAGGGTGTGGCGAAAAGGGAACACTTCTACACTGTTGGTGGGAGTGTAAACTAGTGCAACCTCTGTGGAAAGCAGTGTGGCGATTCCTAAAAGCTCTAAGTACCAACCTCCCATATGACCCCGCAATCCCCCTACTGGGAATATATCCTGAAGAACACAAATCACTCTATAAAAAAGATACCTGCACACGCATGTTTATCGCAGCATTGTTCACCATAGCAAGAACCTGGAAACAGCCATGCTGCCCGTCAAAAGAGGACTGGATTTTTAAAATGTGGTACATATACACGATGGAATACTACGCAGCCATAAAAAAGAACAAAATCATGAATTTCGCAGCAACCTGGATGGAACTAGAGTCTATAATACTGAGTGACCTCTCACAGAAACAAAGATTCGAGTATCACATGTTCTCACTCATATAATGGACCTTAAACATCCAATGCAATACTATACAAAAATGACTGACCGTACTGGGAAACTATGGTGGAGGGAGGGAGATGTGACTAACAGTAGCAAATATCTGTCTGGGAACGGGGAAACACCCCATATCAACAGGGTGGCTGAATGAAACGCAATTGAATACCTAACCCTCAACTGTACCCCACAACTTCATAATAAAAAAAAATTAAATAAAAATAAATAAATAAAAGATGACTATAAAAAAAAGAAATAACATAAAATAGTAAAAGGCAATATATCATTATGTTGGTTTTAGGTGTAAACATTAAACGATGTGATGTAGCTATAAATGATTAAGGGTACATAAAAACTGAATAAAAACTCCATGTTTTTCCTTATGTTTGAAAAATACATCTGCTTGAGAGCAGGGGGTGTCCTGTGTGCACCTGGACCTGTTCATGTGAAAGGCACATGCTACCTTTTGTGTAACCATAACAGCAGGCGTCTCCATGAATGTTAGCTTTGTGGAGTTTGGGGATAAAAGTCCTGGGATTACACCCATTAAATGGCTTCTGGTCATTTGAGCAGGAGTCCAGTCTCTTTCTTTCTCCCCTCTTCTCTTTCTTCTTCTTTATCTTTCCAAAATAATCTCCGATGCTGCCCCACCTTCCAAGGGACCCCCTAAATCTCTCTGCAGGGACTAGCCCACCACATAGAAGAAGGAGTGCATCACCCTTCCTTGTTTCTTTTTGTTCTACCCAGGCCTTCCATGGGTTAGAGGAGGCCAGCCCCCTTAGAGAGGTCAGATCTTTTTAACCCAGTCTAAAGTGTCAACTCTAATCTCTCACAGAATGACTCTCAAAGGCGTACTCAGAAATAATGTTTTACAGCTGTCTGCCTTTCTCTTCAACCACCTAAATGCAAAATTTGACACCTAAAGTTAACAGTCACCAGGACTGTCAGATGCGGCTGGCACACTGAGCTTGGGTGGAAGCTTGGCCTGAGCACAGATGTGAGCCTTCTCTCCCCCAGTGAGGTCATCCCCGGGTTTAAAAGGTGAGGTAGCCAACATGAGATAGTTGTTCAGATGAAAACACCTCGAGAAAACCAGAACCAGGGAGACTGGGAGGACAGCGCCCACTGCCCCACAAGGGAGGGAAGGACTCACAACCTCCAGCTCAGGGTGTGAGAGGCCCTGGTTCTGTGGAGATACCAACTAGGTTTTTCAGGCCAGCACTCATGTAGGAGGTGCTGGGCTCGAGGTGCAGGCCTGTGTGTGACTCAGAGTGCAGGGGAGGTGGCTGAGTTTGGCCAAGGGCTGCCGTGGGGGCTACAGAGGATCTGGAGGTACAGCCACAGGCCTAGGTTCCTTGCCAGGCAGTGGAGTGTGGGGGGCGAGATGCTGACTGGGACAGGTCTGGCCTCCCTCCCACTCAGTGTAGCTTCTCAAGACTGAAGCCATCTTAGTGTGGGACACTCATTTCACTGATGGGGGACTTGGATCTGTAAAGATGATTACTCTGAAAGGCTGGCTGTATGGACCTAGGCCTGCCTCTGCCCCTTACCCACTTTCAACTCCTTGGGTTCACCAATTCACTTCCTTGAAATCTCAGTTTACTCATTAAAATGAGAAGGAAATCATAATGATATTCTTGAACCTGCCAGGTAGACATTTGGGAGGTATTGATGATGAGTTTGCTTGAGAAATGTCTGTCAAGTAGTTTCAGCAGGAACATATTCAGCATACTCCCAAGAGTCCATGGGTCGCAGTTCTCCCTTCCTGACCCCGTGGAGCTTAGCTCAGGACAGGCTCCGGCCTCATTGCCATTCACACAGGTGCCCAGTTCAGTAACCTGAGCACAGGACCTCCCTCATCCACATTTGGGGAAGCCTCACCCTCAGATGGTTTTCTCATGAAGATGTTTCTCAATTGTCTCACACACAATGGTGTAGTTGCTTTTATTTTCTCTTTTGGTATTATAGTATTAAGTTAAACAAGATTTATTTGATCTATTTTCCTTCGAATCCACCTGATGTTGGTGGGACAATGCCACATTCCATTTGCGTTTGGATTTTCCTGCCAGGAACTATCTTTAATATTACTTATTATGTTTTCCAAATTTTTAGTAGTGGTTAACAATATTTTCTTTTTAGAACTAATGACTTATACTAAAGGGTTTATTTTAGCTCCATGATTTTTTTGGTGTAGAAAAACAGCCCTTCACATGGCAAGAGTGATGCCATATTGAAGCAATGCCACAAAGATCACTGATGCTTGATTCTTGCATCTGCAGCAAGGTCGTTAAATACTGTTTGTAGCATAAAAGTCCCTCATAAAGAAATCCTGTTGGTAGCATAGATAACCCACATGAAGATGTTTATCTAACTTTCACACCATTCGCTAGTTTAACAGGGAAGTCAGTGGCAACAACAGCATCAAATGTTTAACCAGGAAACTTGCTATATTAAGCACATTTTCTGGAGGGTGGGTTCTGGGAATCAAGTCTCACAGCCCTCTAGACAAAAGTCCCTATTAAATATTTCCTTCTAAGAAACTGGATTTCTCGGCATCTTTCTTTGACCTTTCAGCTCTCTCATTCTTTTAGCTAGGTTCGCATATACCTTCTTTCCACAGAACATTCAGTAGGGCTAAGGGAACAGACGTAAGCCAGAGATTCCAGAAATGGCTTCCAGAGCCACACTGCAGACCTGAGACCGGGAAAGCTGCCAACTGCGTCACAGACAGGAAAATGCAAGATAAGGAGTGGCTAGTCGTGATCGTGCCATCACTGTCAGAATTCCATACCTGCAGAGCAATCTTGACCCCCATGAAATACAGTCTCTCTAAAAGTTGTGTGTGTCAGAAAAAGAAAACCGCATGACCGTGTTCTCACCTACAAACTGGAGTTAACCATTGGGTCAGGCGTAAGGACAACTGAACAGACACTAGGGACTCCAAAAGGGGTGAAAGGATTCCAGGGTTGTATAATTACCCATTAGGTAAGATGTCCACTGTTTGGGTAATGGATACTCCAGAAGCCAAAACCCCGCCATCACCCAGTATATCTATATGACAAACCTGCACATGTACTCTTTGAATCTAAAATTTTTTTCTAAAGAAAATATTTAAAATGTCTTGTGGGTGTGAAATGGCCTGTGAGACCTCAGCTGAAATGCATCTGTCAAACTGAGTTTGAGCTTTTCATCACCTCCAATCTAGGAGGGCATCCTAGATAAGGGATATAAGGGGTGTTGGATGAGCCAGTCCCTGGCATCTCCCGGTTTGTCTTCAAAGACCTGCTTGACCTGGGTTTAACCCTAGTCCCATGTTTGGCACAGCAAAGTCCTCTTATGCTTCTGTAAATGTTCAATTTGCCTGTCTCATCGTCCCCCACTTTCTTTCCCTCCCACTCTAACCCATCACACCTACTGTCCTGGTTCTGTTCTCCCAGGTGTCCATGGAAAAACTCAGTAGATCCAAGGATCCTCTGGATTGTTTCATTACTGTAGATTTAGGTCTATCTCAGGAGGCATCAGAACTCAGTGACCACACACAGGCTTCCCCTCTGCCCACACTTTCACATCCGCCTCCATCTGTAGCCTGCATGCTGACACTGGACTACCCATCTGCCTGTGGTGCCCTCTGGGTTGGGTGATCAAATGCCCCTTCTCCTAATTATTTCTAAAAGGGAATATCATATCCAGACTTTCAGCTCCCTTCAGCAAACTCCTGAGACCTTGGTGAGTGAGACTTTCTTACCTCCCCATGTCCATGAGCACAGGAGAGCCAGGAATGGAGAGGAGTGAGACCTGAAGAAGCGAGACCAAAACATGTAGATTCCTCTTCCAAGAATCTGGCTTGTGATGAGCAGGAAAAAGATTATCAAAAGCTGGAGGGAGGTTATTGAATTTATTGTTTTTTTACGTGCAAAAGTTAAGTAATATTTTTAGGAGATGTGAAAAGATTCAGGAGAGAGGGAGAAGTAGAAGACATAAGATTGCAGGGGGGATGAAAGATAGAACAAGGTCCCATGGGAGGGAGAGGCAGGAGCAGAGCTAGTGGTCATGGGGCTTATGACATGTTCAATCTTTTATATATTGAAACATGAAAATAGGTGTAAAAGTGAATATTTAAAAGGAGAAACATCATTTCAAGGAGGTTGCACCTCTAGTGTCTCCTGGAGAGCAGTTCAATGAGCAGCCTTACCAATCCGGACCTGGGTTGTTGAGGAGATACTTGTCCACATTTGCCATTTTTTAACATTTTTCCACCGCCTATTGACTTCTTTTCTATAGGACTAAAAATGTGAAACAGAATTGAACTCTGACACAGCAGCTATGTCACGTGTCATCATTCTTGTTCCAAGAACTTCAGCAGGGCTGAATTGGTGAGGAGACCCTTTCAATTCGCACCCTCTGGTGCCTTCTCCATGACTCTCCTATCTTTGAGTCCAGTTCTGGAAATTTAGCTTAAAACAAACCATCACAATTGACGCAGATTGGCTGCAGCTCCACTGGAGAGGGGGCACTGGGGTGTGTGGGCCCTGGCAGCCATCTCAGACTGAGTGGACCCCTGTGACAGCAAAACAAGAAAGCATTCACTGAGACAGTAGGTGAGAATGGAGAGAGCTGGAAAGAAAAGAGGGTTAGAAGAGAGGATATCAGAAAATCACTGTCCAGATGACCGAACTTCCTGCATGTATTAGGATGGGATGCAATTTATGTGGGGCCTCTCAACATGGATCTTGGAAGGGAGAACAGGAAGAAGGCAGAGGACAGGTAGGGAATATCTCAACTGGTGGAGCAGAGAGGCAACTGGATAAAGAAATAATTCACTCAGCAAAAATTCACCAGGCTTACCTTGCATATATTAGCAGCAGATTGAGAGTAAGGGAAGAGAAAAAAAAAAACACATAAGCAAAAATTCAAAGAAAGCCAGAATGATTAATTAATACTAGTAAAATAGGCTTCAGAGCAAAGACGATCACAAGGGAAAAAGTGGGCTATGACATATGACGAAGGAATCCATTCTCCAAGAAGAGAGAACAATCCTAAATGTGCATGAACCTAAAACAGAGGTTTAATATGAATGATGCAAATACTAACAAAACTGAAAGAGAAATAGAGAAACTCACAGTTAAAGTCAGGAACTGTAACACTCCTCTCCCAGTAATAGAACTAGTAGATGGAAAATATTGGACACTACTGTCAATCATCTGGATCTAACTGACATTTATGGAAGACTTCACGCAATAACAACAAACACCACATTCTTTCCAAGGGGTTATGGAAAGTTCACTAACATAAGTGCTATTCAGGGTCATTTTAAAGTGCTTGATAAACTGCACAGATTTGAATGAATAAATGTTAGATTCTCTGATCATAACGCATTAATAACAGAAAGAAAATAGATGTAACTTCAAACACTTAGAAATTATACAACACACTTCTAGATATTCAATGGTCAAAAAAAGTATCAAAGAAAATTAGAAAGTATATGAATTAAATGAAAATGAATATATAATATATAAAATTAGTGGGATGATGTTGAAGCAATGATTAAAAAGGAATTTGTAGAATTAAAGGTTTACATCATACCAGAAGAAATATCTCATTAAAAATTAAATTACAGGCCAGGCTCAGTGGCTCAGACTGTAATCCCAGAACTTTGAGAGGCCAAGGTGAGTGGATTGCTTTAGCCCACAGGTTCGAGACCGGGCAACTTGGCAAGACTTCATCCCTACAATAAATAAAAAATCAGCCAGGCTTGGCAGTGCAGGCCTGTAGTTCTAGCTACTTAAAAGGCTGAGGTGGAAGAATCACTGGAGCCCAGAAAGTCGATGCTGGGTGGCCATGAGCATGCCACTGCACTCCAACCTGGGTGAGAGTGAGTCTCCAACTCAAAAAAAAATTAAATTATCAACATCAGAATTAAGAAAAATAAAAGCAAAAATAAGCCTAGAGCAATTGGAAAGAAGGAAATGGTAAGCATAAGAGCAGAGAATAATGAAATTGATGTATCTGGCAATGGGGATATTAGTTAAAATCATACATAATGGTGAAAACTGAATGCCGTTTCCCTAATATTGGAAACAATAAAGATGCCTAATTTCACCAAGTCTATTCAACATTGTATTGTCAATTCTATCAAGTGCATAACAGCAAAAAAAATAAGCAAATAAAAGAAATTAAAAGCATATAGATTGAAAAGTGCAGAAAATATATTCTTACATGTAGAGAACATAATTGTCATTGTAGACAACTTTTTGCAAAACTTCTAGAACTAGTAAATGAGTTTAGCAACATTTCAGGATACAAAGCGATGGTAAGAAATAAATCATAAATCTATAGACAAGTGAAGGGCATGAACACAAGGTTACAACATTGGCACTCCAGGTTGTGGGGAGTCCATTGAGGTTCTTGAGGGAGTCTGCAGAGACAGAGAGTCATCTATCCAGGGCTGCAAAGTGGACTAGAGGGTGGGGCAGGGTTCTGTTAGTATGAAACCCTCATAAGCTTTGTAGTCATGATTGTGGACTTGTGCACTAACCTTCAGTCCCCTGTTTATTCCTATTAACATTCAATGTACACTGAGAGTAGGAATCATTTTTTGGTCATTCAAGTTTGGGCATTTCCTGTACAGATCATTTGGAGAGTAGATAATGATAATATCACCACCTGCTATAGTCAGTGCATCTCAGTGTCTCCTGGTAAATTCTTCCCTGCTTCCTTCACACTAGCATGGCTGAACTTCTGGAATTCTGCAGGGGAAGGAGTTGCGTTCAGAACAAATATTGCACAATTCAGAGAAACATCTCTACTCCCCGACCCATCTGGAGGAGAAAAGATTCTAGGTCATTGGAATACTCCAAATGAAATCTACATATTTTAGGATGACTTTAGTTATCATTCACACCGTTGTATGGCTGGACGCAGAGATGTGTTTTGCCTGTCTGTGGAGGAGTGTGTGTTTTCTCTGTGTGCTTTGCAGAAGCTTTGATGATGGATGATGTGAATACCTTTATGTCCACAGAAAGATGTAGGCTTACATCCCCAGGCAATGTTATTTCCCTGGAGAAATATGTTCAATGTATAGAGTTTTCTTCCTTGTCTCTGCTGTTGGAGGATTTTACAGAAAAAAAAAAGAAAAAGAAAGAATGGAAGCAGAAAAGGAAGAATGGAAGAGAAAAAAATGAACAAAAGAAAGGACTTAGAATATTTAATTTGAGAAACAGGTGATCCATTGTAAACAAAAGCATGATTCTCTCAGTGTCATCAAGAACTGGGAAGGAATAAAATGGGTTGTCCTATTAGGCCTGACCTCCATGGTATGGAATGAAACAAGACCCCTCACAATGGAGTTCAGTCAGAGGCTGTCATTGGAAGGAACATCACCCCTAATTTGCTCTGCATCCTTTTGGGAAGCCTGAAGTTCCACAGTTGGGTGCATTAATCTTTGGCATCTGGATTGTCCTCTGTTTAAGATCACCTTGGTCCTGGGGAGAGGGATGGGTAGTGAAAGAATGGTGGTGAGGGTGGTGAGGAAGTATTTGTATTGATGATTCGTAAGTTCTTAAACCCTCTGTGGACATTATGTGGAAGGTGAAGTGTGGAAGGGAAGGTGGACCTGAGGGTGGCTCTACTCACACCATAAGAACAACAGCCTTTACTGAGTGCCCACCCCATGCCTGTTGCAGGAGAAAGGGTCTCTGCATTGTGAACTCCAGACAGAGACACGAGGAGGGGGGACATCACCTGACGTGGATTGTGGGTGTCATGCATGAGGTGAGTGTACACGATGTTGTTTGTGAGTGTGGGGATGGTTGAGAAGCCAGAGAAACAGCAAAATGTTGCATGATTATAGAATTTAAAATTGTATGTGTTTTAAATGAATATATACCTCTACCTTATAAGATTCCACATGCTCCTTGGCTTATTTCTTTCCTCTTCTTCAGGATAAGCATGTTTTGTGCATCAGAGAGCTCTTGCTGTCTTCTTTCATCTTCCTCCCAGCTATGCTCACCATCCACCTTCTGGGCAGATCCTCCCTGGCAGCCTGAGGGTTGAGCCTTCTCCTGTCTCCCTGGTTCCCTCTTCCAGGAATTGAAAAGCCTGGCCAGTCTGGCTGTTTAATCTCTCTAGACAGAAGTCCCTGCTCTGCTATGTCCCTTGCAGCACTTTCCTTCACCTTCCTGCTGAGGGGTAGGTGAGGCTGAGACTTCAGCAGCTGCTCAGATCCTCAAACAGTAGTTATTGGAGGGCCAGATTTCCAGGGAAGGCAGAGAGAAGGTGGAAGTGCTCATGGGCAGCATCCTGCACTAGAAGCCTTAGACTAGGAGAGGACCAAGTTCTAGGTCCTGATTTTTCCTGTATGCCCCAGGACAAGTTCACCTCTTAGGGTATCCTCTCCTCTGTAAAGGCAGAGGTTTGGGAAGTCCTCTTCAAGGCTCCTCCCAGCTGTGACGTTCTGGGATTTGGCAACTTCACCAAGACAGAACTAACCGGTGGCATGTCTATACCTCCTCTTTGTGTTACCCATCCTGTCCTGTCCTATTTCAGTGGCCTGACAAGGACTGACATCCACTGAGCCTGTTGTGGCTACTTTCAGAGAAGACCCTAGGCAGTCCCTGTGGCCACTTCTTCAGTCCCAAGGCAGGAAAGGAATGCTCCACTTCCAGCCCCCTCCATCTGACACTCTTCTTTCCGTCTCTGCTCCTGGGAGGAATATTTGGGGGGTCAGTGCCCTCAGACCACCTGCTGAAGGATATCATCTTCCTCCCCACAATGTGTGGAAATGTGGCCTGCAAACTACACTCAGGAAGGCCTACTTAGTTGTGCTGTTGAGAAGCCGCTAGTAAAAACCTCAGCCAGATCTTTCAGTTCCTGTGTGTTTCACATAAAACAGATGACCTCTTGATGACCTCTCTAATAATGTGGCAATGAGAAAGACAGACATCATTTTGACCAGAATTATCTGTGAAACTTTTATAAAAAGTTCCCCCTTTGGAGACCGAAATAATCTCTCTCAGCAGGTTCAGTTGTCCTGTTCTCCCTGTTAGCAATGAGGACTATTTCTTTGATCCCTACATTCAAAGACCTTATTTTTATAGCCATTGTTACACAAAAAAATTTATATTTAAACATATAATTAACTCTGAATGGGAAGTTGACTGAGGTGTTAAGGGGTACTTTGTTTCACTCATTAATTCATGAGGGAACCAGTAGGAGTCACAACCATATCAAAAGGGGACTGAGAGGAGACACCTTTGTAGCAAGAGTACTGAAGTGAGTTTTCACATACCTGCCCGATGCTCACAGGGTCTATGTTACCTGTGGTTGCACAGATGGATTTCTGGACGATGCACATCATCTACAGTGCTCTCCGTTGGGATGGACCACACTGTCAGATTCTACTTGAAGCAGCTCCATAGCCTATAAAAGAGTTTTGTCTCGATGTAATACACAATTCTTTTATATTACAAGGACACCCACTAAAGAAAAGGGAAAATGGACAAGCTGAATAGAGACACCTATGGGACATAAGTAAAAGAAGTCCGACTCCCTGCAGCCCATCCCTGTACCCAGGAGGGGAAGTTGCTGGGGGGGAAAAGGACCCAGCCTGGGGACTGGGAGCATCTGGGTCTGACCCAAGGTGTGCTTCATCAAGTGATACTCATCATGACAATAACAATAGCTAAAGTTAACCAAAAATTTATTGAAGCCTATACAGAAAACTTTTTTCTGTTTCAATCCAAAGAATCATTTAATGAGGCAAATATTGCTATTATTCCCATTTTACAGATGAGAGAGCAGACACCAGAGAGGTTAAATAACTGCTCGAAGTCACACTGCCAGAAGATGAGTGGGTGAAAATGACTTTAAAGATAATCCCTGGACCATTCTTTTACACTGTCCAACTGCATTGCCCACTGACTCCAAAATAAGTTTCTGATCAAACATAAAAATTGAAACTATAGGGATTTCTGGCAAGATGGCAATGTGGCAGCCTGGTCTATGAGACTCTTTGCAAAGAAGAATGCAGACGGTCTCTGGCTCTCTCCCCAGGGGCTGCAGATCCCATCATCGGCAGCCTGCTATTCACACGGAGCTCAGTCGTTGCCACCGCTGGGGCATCGCTATGGTCTGAACAGCAACTGCAGCTACAGACACAGCAGCCGCTTGTGCTGCCGTGGCCTCCGTGGCAGCCATAGTGCATCATGCCACCCGTGCCTAAGGTGATCCACAACTTCAGATCTTGAAGCCCCTGGGCAAGTTCTGCTGGGATCCCTGCTGGCCGTGGGTCTCCTCCCATGTGTCCTGAGGCAGGCTCCCATCTCCAGCCTCTGTCCAGCTCCATTCTGGCTCCAAACCCTTTGGGACCAGCAGCTGAGATAAAGACCATGTGGAACGGTGAGATATCATCACCTGCTGGTGATTCAAGGTAACAACACCGAAAGGGAAAAACAAGCTTGGAAAACAGACACAGGCCAGATTTGAGTGGTGAACCAGGCAGTGGTGAGTTGAGTGGTGATCTGAACTACCCATCATAGCAGGCCAGGGGCAACTGACCCTAACGGTGAACAAATTTACCAGCCTGAGAAGACACCTAGAAATCAGAGCTGAAAGGACATTGGAATTAAATGAAAAATCTCAGAGTGTGCTTGATTGGTTCTGTTAGTTTAATGACTTCATTCTATTCCTACTGTTTTGTTCCTTTTATCTCTTCTGTTTCTTCTCTTTTCTCCTCTCTGTAAACCATAAAACCATATCTTTGTATAGAGAAACAGCACGCCAATAAGATGGTTGATTGGCTTGTATGTTAGCATCATTGTATGTTTAGTTGTTTTTGTATGGAAGTTGTTTAGTCTGTAGCCATGGTCTATTGTTTTTATCTGTTCAATTTAGGTCTCTCTCTTCATTTGTTGGTACACTTGTCTGTTTCCCCCTAACCCCTCTCTCCATGCCACTCTTCCCAACAATGTCAGCTCCATTCTCTTCCCTCTGCTCTCCTCATTTTATTTCAGGGAGTAAACTTACAGCCCCACTGCACGGACCTGCAGATAGATTTTGAATCACAGCTCCCCCCTTAAGTAAATCTCAAAGCTGCAAAAAGGACCACCCCAAACCTACATTGCAAATCCAGAATTGAACAAAGTAAGAGGGCATATATACAGAAAAATAGGAGATTGAAGAAACAGAAGTAAAAGCAACCACTTTACCTCAGAAGAACAGAATTAAAGAAGATGGTGATGGGGAGGGAGGGGGAAAAAAGGAAGGGAAAAAACCACATGAATGAAGAAAAACCAAAAGAAGAATATAGGTCTCACACAGACCCATGGGAGATCAAACACTGAGAAAACAGACTTCAAAACACAAACAATGAAGAACCCCCAGAATGCCTGGTCACTTGCAACAAACACAGACATCAAGAAATTAATAGAGAGAATTTTAAAAATTGAGGAGAGACAAGAGGAAAATAGGAAGGAGTTGATGTCAGAAATAACAGCAGTAAAGAATACTGTGATGGAAATAAATAACAAACTAATAAACATGGAAAGCAGAATTAGCCAAGCAGAAGAAAGAATCTCAGAGCTCGAAGACCAAAACACAGAACTAACCCAAACTGTCAAAAACATAGAAAAGAAGCTCAAAAAGACAGAACAAAACCTTCAAGACATGAATGATCAATTCAAGAGACCGAACCTAAGAGTAATTGGGCTTCCTGAGGTAGCGAGAGAAACAGAGGCCACACTGGAACAAGCATTTCTTGAAATCATTCAAGAAAACTTCCCTCATCTCATCAGCGATGAAAAAATTCCAACACAAGAGATTCAGAGAACCCCTGCAAGACAACAAATGAGAAGACCAACTCCCAGACACACAATAATTTGCCTAAACAAAGTAGCTATAAAAGAAAAAATCCTATAGGAAGCAAGAGAAAAAGGTCAGACTACCTACCAGGAAAGACCAATTAGAATAGCAGCAAAATTATCTACAGAAGCCCTCAAGAATAGGAGAGCTTGGAGTCCTATTTTCAAAGTTCCAAATGATAAACAATTACAACCAAGAATAACCTACCCAGTCAAGCTAAGCTTTATCAGTGAGGGAGAATTGAAATCATCCCAGATATCCAATCCCTAAGAAGCTACGCTGCCACCAGACCACCTCTACAAGAAACACTTAAGAAAGTTATGAACACAGAAGAAAAGGAAAAAAGAACAACAATGTTCTTCACAAGAGTACAGGCAAAAAATTAAAAACACACATGATTCAACTCTAAAACCAAAAGAAAGATAACACACAAACAGGAAGAACAACAACAACTCTGTAGGAACATTATGATAGATATCATCTCTCACATATCAATAATTAGCCTGAATGTGAATGGACTAAACGCACCACTGAAAAGACATTGAATGGCAAAATGGATAAAATATCACCAGGCAACAATCTATTGCCTTCAAGAGACTCACCTCACTAGAAAGGACACTCACAGACTCAAAGTAAGAGGGTGGCAAACAAATTTTCAGGCGAATGGAATACAAAAGAAAGTAAGAGTTGTGATCTTAATCTCAGTCAAAATACGCTTGAAGCTATCAAAAATTTAAAAAGATACAGAAAGCCACTACATAATGATAAAAGGTTCAATCCATCAACAAGCAAATCCATCCTAAACATATATGCACCCAACATAGCAGCACCAACTTCCATAAATCGGCTCCTAGGTAAACTAAAAAAAGACATCAAAACCAATACCATCATAGTTGGAGATTTTAATACCCCACTCACAACCCTAGACAGATCATCAGAACAAAAATCACCAATGAGATCCAAAACCTCAATGTGACTCTTGATCAAATGGACTTAATTGATACCTAGAGAACACTCCATCCAAAAACCACAGAATACACATTCTACTCATCACTGCATGGAACATGCTCTATGATCGATTGCATACTTGACCATAAATCAAGCATAAGCAAACTTAAAAGGACCGAAATTTTACCATGCACCTTCTCAGACCACAGTGGAATAAAAATAAACATTAACACCAGCAAGATTCCCCCAAAACCCACAAAGACATGGACACTAAATAGCATGATGCTAAACAACTCCTGGGTCAATGATGAAATCAAAATAGAGATTAAAAGATACCTGGAAACAAATGAAAATGAAGAAACATCTTACCAAAATCTCTGGGACGCCATGAAAGCTGTAGTAAGAGGGGAATTTATATCCCAACAAACGCACATGAGGAAAATGGAAGAATCACAAACTAACAGTCTAACAAGCCACTTAAGGAAGCTGGAAAAGCAAGACCACAAAAACCCTAATTTCAGCAGAAGAATCCAGATCACCAAAATAAAAGCCCAAATCCAGGACATAGAAGACAAAAAGATAATACAAAAAAATCAATGAAACAAAAAGCTGGTTCTTCAAAAGGATAAACAAGATTGATGGTCCCCTAGCTAGAATGACCAAGAAAAGGAGAGAAAAAACCCAAATAAGCACAATCAGAAACACAAAAGATGAAGTCACATCTGACCCTGAAAAAATACAAAAGATCATTAGAGACTACTATGTACACTTGTATGGAAACAAACTTGAAAATCTTTCAGAAATGGAGGAATTTCTGTCATCACACAACCTGCCAAGGTTGAAACAAGAAGAAATTGAGACCCTAAATAAACCAATAACAATCAAGGAAATTGAATACGTAAATAGAAAACTACCTACAATAAAAAGCCCTGAACCAGATGGCTTTCCAGCAGAGTGCTACAAGATATTTAAAGAGGAACTGATACCAATCCTACTGAACGTATTCCAGGTGACTGAGAAAGATGAAACTCTCCCCAAATCATTTTACGAAGCTAACATCACATTGATACCCAAGCCAGGTAAAGATCCAACAAAGAAAGAGAACTTCAGACCAATATCTTTGATGAGCATAGATGCTAAAATCCTCAACAAAAATTACCAGCAACATTCTTCTAAGACCTAGAAAAAAACAACACAGGAATTCCTAAGGAAACAAACGACCAAGAATAGCCAGAACAATCCTCAGCAAAAAAACCAAAGCAGGTGGTATCACATTACCAGACTTCAAACTTTACTATAAAGATACAAATATCAAAACAGCTTTGTATTGGTACAGGAAGAAGCATACAGACTAATGGAATAGAATTGAGATTCCAGAAGCAAAACCTCAATTTCTCAACCAACTCATCTTCGACAAAGCCTCCACCACCTACCACTGGGGAGAGGAGAATCTATTCAGTAAATGGTGCTGCAAAAACTGGCTGACCACATGCAGAAGATTGAAACAGGACCCCTATCTATCCCCATACACAAAAATTAACTCTAAATGGATCACAGACCTAAATGTAAAACCTTAAACCATAAGAACCTTAGAAAATGAAGGACATACCCTCATGGAAATTGGAACTGGCACCCAATTCCTGAACAAAACCCGAAACCCACAGGCCATAAGAGATAAGATCGACAAATGGGACCTCATTAAACTGACAAGCTTCTGCAAAGCCAAAGAAACCATCAAGAGAGCAGGGATACAGCCAACAGACTGGGAAAAAGTATTTGTCAACACCAGGTCCGAAAAAGGCTTAATCTCTTGGATCTCCAAGGAACTCAAATGTGCTGAAAAGAAATAAACAACCCAATATAAAATGGGCAAAATATATGAACAGACACTTATCAAAGGAAGACATCCGAGCCACTAACAGATACATGAAGAAATGTTCAACCTCACTGATCATCAGGGAGATGCAAATCAAAACTACTCTGAGATATCAACTAACTCCAGTCACAATGGCAATTATCAATAACTCAAAAAAATAACAGTTATTGGAGAGGGTGTTGCGAAAAGGGAACACTTCTACACTTTTGGTGGGAGTGCAAACTAGTGCAACCTCTGTGGAAAACAGTATGACGATTCCTAAAAGCTCTAAATATTGACCTCGCATATGACCCCACAATCCCCTTACTGGGAATATACCCTTAAGAACTCAAATCACTCTATAAAAAAGATACCTGCACACATATGTTTATCACAGCATAGTTCACAATAGCAAGAACCTGGAAGCAACCATGTTGGCCATCAAAAAAGGACTGGATTTTAAAAATGTGGTACATATACATGATGGAATACTACACAGCCATAAAAAAGAACAAAATCATGAATTTTGCAGCAACCTGGATGGAACTAGAGTTTATAATACAGAGTGACCTCTCATAGAAACAAAGATCTGAGTATCACATGTTCTCACTCATATAGTGAACCTTGAACATCCAATGTAATACTATAAGTAAATGACTGGCAGTGGTGGAAAATTATGGTGGGGAGGGAAAGGGAGGTGGGATTAACAGTAGTAAATATCTGTCTGGGGATGGGAAGAAACCTCTTATCAACAGGGGTGCCTGAATGAAGCATATTTGTATACCTAACCCTTAACTGTACCCCACAATATCATAATAAAAAGCATTGATTATAAAAAAAAGAAACCATACATGTACTAAAGAAAATAAGAGAGAATTTAAAAACTACTACTGAATTGGGAACTATCTTTTAAAGCAAAATATAAAACAAATAAGCAGGCTGGGTGCAGTGTCTCAGTTCTGTAATCCCAGGACTTTGGGAGGCTGAGGTCAGAGGATTGCCTGAGCTCACGGGTTTGAGACCAGCCTGAGAAACTTGGTGAGACCTTGTCTCTACAATAAATCTAAAATTAAGCCTGGTGTGGTAGCTTTTACCTGTAGTTCCAGCTACTTGAAAGGCTGAGGTGGAAGGATCACCTGGGCCCAGCAGGTCAAGGCCACGGTGTCCGTGAGCGTGCTACTGCACTCCAGCCTGGGCAACAGAGTGAGACTCTGACTCAGAATAAAAACAAAAAGCAAAAAACAAATAAGCAATACAAATGTTACATTTGACTTCATGAAAAGTACATTTTGGCATGGCAAATAGTCCATAGGTAAAATTGAGAAACAAACTGTTTAAAAAATTGTACTATATATTAGGGAAATAAAGGCTAATTTTCTTAAAATATGTTTAACTTCTATAAACTAACAGAAAAAAATCCCAAGTGTGGACGAAGGACATAAGGTGACAATTCAGAGATAACAGAAAATTCAAAAAACAGGTCTACTAATATCAAAAGATGAAGACTAATCTCATTTATAGAATGCCCAATAAAGCTATAATGAGATGTAATTTTTTCCTATCAATCTGAGAAAAGGTAAAAAGTTTGAGCATTAGGGCTGGTAAGAAACCTAAACATTACTGTTAGGACAGTAGATAGCCACTCTTTGGTGAAAATATTGATCAAATGTTCAGGCATAGGTGCTTTTCATCCACTGCATTTACCCTAATCTTCTTCCTAGTATATATGCGTCCATGAGTGCAAAGTATCAAAGGTAAGGATATTCATTGCAACATTATATGTAGTGACCAGCAGCAACCTACATGGGAGAAGCAGAGGAACGTTAGTGTGGCCCATGGAACAGACAGGAAGTGAGATATCTTTGAGTGCAGATCACTAGTGAGCGCCAACAAATACCTCTATGAGATAAAGCAAGAAGCAGGATGGTGGCTGACTGTGTTGTGTGTGTGGGATACAGTTATGCACTTGTAAATGTTGATTATCTCTGAATAAACACACTAGAAACTGATTATAGTACCTACTTCTAGGAAACAGAACCTGGCAATGGGAGTCAGAGATAGGAGGGAGATTAAATTTCCAATCTCTTTAATTTCTGCCTTTTTTTAAACAGAGTCTTCTTGTTATGTTGCCCAGGCTGGTCTTCAAATCCTGGGCTCAGGCAATACTCCCTTCCTTAGCGCCCCTGTAGTTGGGTCTAGAGACCCCTGACAATGCCCCAGGTTCCTTCATCCTTTTTAGAAAATAACTTTATGAATGTATAATCTGTTTAAAATTAATAAAAAGCCACGGAGCATTTCTTTCTTTTTTTTTTTTTTGAGTTGGAGTCTCACTCTGTCACCCAGACTGGAGTGCAGTGGCCACTTCCGGCCACCGCAGCATAGACCTGCTGGGCTCCGCGATCCTTCTGCCTCAGCCTTCCAAGTAGCCGGAATTACAGGCATGCACTACCACGCCCAGCTGATTTTTTGATTTATTGTAGAGATGAGGTCTCGCTGCCCAGGCGGATCTCGAACCCACGGGCTCAGGCAATCCACTCACCTCAGCCTCCCAAAGGCGCGGGATTACAGGCTGAGCCACCGAGCCCGGCTGGAGCATTTCTAAAATGCAATCTCCTCATCTTTTGAATGGGTATAATAATCTATAACTTGCCAATCTTGATAACTTGTCCAGAGGCCCTTAAACATTCTGTATCTCAAGGAGATACTAAAATATAGAAACTGGGAATCACATCCATGGCAGATGGGCAACCACGTCCCAACAGGAAAGTGTCAGGAGAAATCCACCCACAGGAACCATGGCTATTCCGTAGCAGATGAGCCCTAATAATAATAGTGATGATAACAATAAACACTTACAGTTGAGTGCTTTTTAAAATATGTCATTTCATTTAATGCTTGTGGGAGTTCCATGAGTACTTGCAGTTATTATCTCCATTATCCGTATGTAGGAACTAAAGTCTTAGATAGTTTAGGAATTTGATAAAAAACTCTCAGCCAGTAAGAAGTGGATCTGGGACTGGCAGACTGTAGAAGTAGTGTGGTGTCAGCATCTGGGAAGGGCCTCACTGCTTCCACTCATGGCACAAGAAGAAGGGGAGCAGGCATCACATATTGCAACAGAAGAAAAGGAGAAGACAGGGCGATGCCAGACTCTTTTTAACAGTCAGTTCTCATGGGAACTAGTAGTGAAAACTCACCTTAATCAAGCCACACCTCCAACATTGGGGATCAAATTTCAACATGATCTTTAGAAGGGACAAGTGTCCAAACTATATCACCACCCTGTACGAGATTCCTATGAATGTCACAACAGATACCAAGAAATGAGTGATTAAAGGAATGGAAATATATTGTGACACAGTTCAGGATGTTAGAAACCCAAAATCAAGGTGTCATTGGGACCATGGTCCCTTTGAAACCTGCATGGGTATCTCAGTCAGCTCAGACTACCATGACAAAATATTGTCAGCTGGGTAGCACAAACAGAAATTTTTTACCTTATCTATCTCATCTTTTATCTTATGTTGAAGGCATATGTACATGTGAGAAATTATTACATAAGTGAATTGCATGCAGGTGAAGTTTCGACTTCTAGAGAGCCCTCTCTTCCCCAAAAGTGGATGGTACCCAGTGTTGGCTGCCCCTTATCCCTCTTTTCTTCCTCCCTCCATTAGTAGTGTCCAGTTAACAAAAGTATTATTTAGCAGTGGTCAGATAACAGAGGTGTCATTCCCAACCCTGTGCTCATGTGACCAGAGATCAGGGTCTGCTTATGAATGAGAATATCCAATATTCAGTTTTCTGTGATAGTTCACTTAGAATAATGGTCTCTAGCTACAACCACATTGCTGCAAAAGACATGATTTTATTCTTCTTTATGGTTGCATAATATGTCACCATGTGCGTGTACCACATTTTCTCTATCCAGTCCACTTTGATGGGCATCTGAGTTGGTTCCATGTTCTTGCTATTGTGAATAGTGCTGCAATGAACATATGTGTGCAGGTGTCTTTGAAGAGTGATTTTATGCTCCTCAATATAGTTCCCAGATGTGGAATTGCTGGATTATATGAGAGCTCAATTTTATTTGTATGAGAAAATGCCACACTATTTTCCTCAAAGGGTAAAGTAGATTACATTCCTATCTTCAGTGTAGAATGTCTTTTCTCTGCAGTCACACCAACACTTTGGTTTGTTTGTTGTTTGGGGGGATTTTGTTTTGTTTTGTTTACTTCATAATGATAAATATACTTACAATTTTAGGAGGCATCCCATTGTAGTTTTGATTTGCATTTCTTTTATGATTAGTGAAGCTAAGCATTTTTTCATGTGTTTTTCCTGCTTGAATGTTATCCTTTGAGAAGTGTATGTTAATCTTCTTTGTCCACTTTTTGAGTGGTTGTTTGCTTTTCATGCTGTCAATTCCTTTGAAAATATTGCAGAACCTAGATGTTAGGCATTTGTTGGATGCATAGCTTGCAAATTTTTTTTCCATTCTTTGGGTCTCTTCACTCTTGATGGTTTACTTTGCTTTGTAAAAATCTTTTTTTTTAAAGTGGTCCCCATCAATCTTAGCTTTTCCTGCATCTGCTTTGAGAACTTGGCCATGAGTTAATTGTTTAGGAGGGTGTTGCCTAAGTTTTCTTCTCATATTCTTATAGTTTGAGATTTCACATTTAAGTCCTTGATCAATTCTGAGTTAGTGTCAAACTTGAATTCTTTGAGCAGTGTTTTGTAATTCTTACTGTAAAGGTGGATGCCGAGGCATTTACTTTTTGTATGTAGCTATTGTGACAGGTATTGTGGTTTTTATTTGGTTCTTAGCCAGCTTGTTGTTGATGTATAGAAATGCAGCTGTTTTTTTGTACATGGATTTTGGATTCTGAGACTTTACTAAAGTCATTTATAATAGTGAGGAAGTTTCTGACAAACTATCTAGGGTTTTCTAGGTATGCAATCTTGTCATCTGCAAAGATAAGTGACTTAACTTCTTCTTTTGCTGTTTGGATAACCCTAATTCCTTTCTCTTGCCTGATTGTTCTAAGAAATCCAGTACTATGTTGAATAGGAAGAGTGAGAGTGTACTATTCTTGCTATGCTCCATTCTTAGGCAAAATATTTCCAGCTTCTGCCCTTTCAGTATGAGTTTGGCTGCTGTTTGGTCATAAATACATGACTCTTATTAATTTTAGGAATGTTCCATTGATGTGTAGGTGTTGGAAGATTTTTAACAAAGGAATGTTGGATTTTATTGAATGTTTTTTCTTTGTTTAATGAGATAATTGCATGTTTCTTGGTTTTACATCTGTTTATGTGATGGATTACATTTATTGATTTATGTATGTTGAAACAGTCTTGCATCCTGGGAAAAAAGCCCACCTCGTCATGAGAATAATTTTTGAATTGGGCTTTTAGATGCCATTTACTAGAATCTTGCAAGAATTTTTGCATCTTTGTTCATCAGGGAGATTGACCTGTAGTTTTCTTTTCTTGGTGGGTCTTTGCCATTTGGTGGTATTAGGATGATGTGTTGGCTACATAGAGTGAGCTAGAGAGAATTCCTTCCTCCTTAATTGACTGGAATGCTTTCGATAGGATTTATACCAGCTCTTCCTTGTACCTCCTGCAGAATTCAGTTGAAAAATCATCTGGACTAGGCCATTTCTTGGGAGAAGAGGTTTCTTATGACTGAGTTGATTACTTGGATTGTTATTGGTCTGTGTAGGGTTTCAATTTCTTTATGTTTCAGTCATGGGAGGTTATGTGATGTCAGGAATTCCTCCATTTGTTTTAAATGTTCTAGTTTTTTGCATATAGATGTTTGTAGTAATCTTTGATGATTTTAGAACTCCTTCAGGGCTAGTTGTGATGTAGCCTTTTTCATTTCTAATTATATTAGGTTGGACTGTATCTCTCTCTCGATCATCAATCTGACCAGGGGTCTGTCAATCTTATCTATCCTTTCAAAGAACTAGTTTTCTGTGTCCTTGATTCTTGATATTATTTTATTGGACTCTATTTCATTCAACTGGGACTTCATTTTAATAATTTCATTTTTTCTACAAAGGATTGGATTGAATTGCTCTTTAGTTTCCAGCTCTGGTAGGTATGATGTTAGACTGTTACTTGAGATTCCTCTCTTTTTTTGATATATGTGGGCAATGCTATAGACATTCCTCTCAGTATCATTTTCATGGTCTCCCACAAGTTTTGGTATGTTGTGTCTTGGTTTTCTTTTGTGTCCAGGAATCCTTTAATTTCTACCATGAGCCGGGCTCGGTGGCTCAGCCTGTAATCCCGTGTCTTTGGGAGGTTGAGGTGAGTGGATTGCCTGAGCCCACGGGTTCGAGACCTGCCTGGGCAGCGAGACCTCATCTCTACAATAAATCAAAAAATCAGCCGAGCGTGGTAGCGCATGCCTCTAATTCTGGCTACTTGGAAGGCTGAGGCTGAAGGATCGCCAGAGCCCAGTAGGTTGAGGCTGCGGTGGCTGGGAGCGGCCACTGCACTCCATCTGGGCGACAGAGTGAGACTCCAACTCAAAATAAAAAAATTTCTACCATGATTTCTTTGTTAACCCAAAAGTCCCCTAGAATCATGTTTTTTAATTTGCTTGTGTTTATGTGTTTGGGGGAATCTGTTGGTGATTATATTTATTTTATTTCCCTATCATCTGAGAAGATACTTCATATTATTTATTTAAATTTATTTTAAAGATGTGGGATACAATGCAAGAATAGGTATACAAGTGGTCATCGTACCGGAAAGGATTGGGATTGCCTTTGGCCTCTACATTACCTGCTTTGAGATCAGGTACACTTACTGATGATATGTGCCCCCCAGCCCTACCCTGGCAGTATCCCACTACTGCCAGTCCCTCTGTTATTGTATGGGAAATGTTCAGGGTCTGATTATGAGTGAGAACATGTGGTACTCAGTTGTTTGTTTCTGTTATAGATCACTGAGTATTATAGACTCAAAATCCATCCAAGTTGCTGATAAGTCCATGTTTGTCCTTCTTTGTGACTGCATAATATTCCATCATGTATATGTACCACATTTTTTTAATCCAGTACAGTTTTGACAGGCAGCAAAAGGCATGTTTTTGCTATTGTGAATAGTACTGCAATAAATATGTATATGCAGGTATCCTTTTGATAGAATGATCTGAGTTCCTCTGAGTATATTCTCATGAGGGGAATTGCTGGGTCATATAAAAGGTCAATTTCTAGTTCTTTTAGGAATTGCCACACTGTTTTCCATAGAGGTTGAACTAGCTTTCATTCCCACCAGCAGTGTAGAAGTGTTCACTTTTTTTCACATCCTCACCAACACCTGTAGTTTTTTGTTTTATTAATGATGTCCATTCTTTCTTGGGTTTGTGTGGTTTTTTACTTGCATTGCTCTGATGATTAGTGAGGCTGAGCACTTTTTATTGTCTGTTGACAGCCCATATGTCTTCTTTTGAGAAGTGTCTATTCATGTCTTTTGCCCACTTTTTAATGGGGCTGGGTTTTTTTATTTTTTGTTTTCTGTTTTTTGTTTTTTGACTTCAGCATGCTTGAGTTTCTTGCAGATTCTGGATGTTAGGCAATTGTCACACATACAGCTGACAATTTGTTTTTCCATTTTGTGGGCTGTCTTCCCACTCTGTTGATGGTTATTTTGCTTTGCAGAAGTTTTTCAGTTTGATGAGGTCCCACTTGTTTATCATATCTCTTATGGTATGGACATCTGGGGTTTTGATCAGGAATTGATTGCCTACTCTGATTTCCATAATTGTGTCTCTGGCATTTTCTAAGATTCTTATATTTGAGGTTTTACATTTAGATCTTTGATTTATTTAGAGTTAATTTTTGTCTATGATGATAGGTATGGCTCTTGTTTCATTCTTGACCTTTTGAAAATTGTTCACAGAACAAATTTATGACTATATAGAAATTAATATGGAACTATAAAAGGCCATAAATAACTCAAACAATCCTTAGCAAATGAAACAAAGCAGGAGGTATCACACTTCCGGACTTTAAACTCTACTATAAGGTTACAACAATCAAAACAACTTGGGTTTGGGACAAGAACAGGCAAATAGACCAATGGAACAGAATAGAAATTTCAGAAACAAAACCTCAATTTCTCAATCAACTCATCTTTGACATACCTCCACCAACAACCACTGGGGAGAGGAGAGCCTATTCAGTAAACGGTGCTGGGAAAACTGACCGGCCACATGCAGAAGATTGATACAAGACCCCTACCTAGCACCATACACAAAAGTCAACTGAAAATGGATCAAAGACCTAAACTTAAAAACTTAAACTATAAGAATCCTAGAAGAAAATATGGAAAACACTCTTAGGCACATTGAAGTAGCAATCAATTCTTTATCAATTCTCCAAAAACTAATGCCATAAAAGATAAGATAGATAAATGGAACCTCATCAAACTGAAAAACTGCTGTGAAGCAAAAGAAACCATCAAGAGAATGGGGAGACAACCCACCAAATGGGAAAAAAATATTAGCTAACTGTATATCTGACAAAGGTCTAATATCTAGGATCTACAAGAAACTCAACATGCTGAAAAGAAAAAAAAAGAACCTTATTAAAGTGGGCAAAAAGGTCAGGCACAATGGCTCAAGCCTGTAATCCCAGCACTTTGGTAGGCTGAGGCAAGAAGATTGCCTGAGCCCAGGGGATTGAGACCAGCCTCAGCAACTTGGTGAGATATCATCTCTACAATAAGTCAAAAAATTAGCTGGATGTGGTAGCATATGCCTGTAGTTCCAGTTACTTGGAAAGCTGAGGCAGATGGATCACCTGAGCCCAGCAAGTCGAGGCTATGGTGGTCATGAACACACCACTGCACTCCAGTCTGGGTGGCACAATGAGACTCCAAATCAAAAAAAAAGTGTGCAAAAGATATGAATAGACATTTCTCAGAAAAAGAAATTTGAGCAACCAACAGATACATGAAAAAATGCTCACTAATTATCAAAGAAATGTAAATTTTAAAAGCATGTGATATCACCTAACTCCAATCTGGATGGCAATCATTAAAAACTCCAAAAACAACAGATGCTGGCAAGGATGTGGAGAAAAAGGAGCACTTCTACATTGCAGGTGAGAGTGTAAATTTTTACTAACTTTGTGGAAAACAGTGTGGTGATTCCTAAAAAATCTAAAAATTGACTTTCCATATGACCCAGCGATCCCCCTACTGGGAATATACCAAGAGAAACTCAAATCACTCTATGAAAAGGATACCTACACATACATGTTTATCGCAGCATTATTCACAATAGCAAAAACATGGAACCAACCATGCTGTTCATCAGAAGTGGACTGAATAAAGAAAATGTGGTACATATCCAAAATGGAATATTATACAGCAATACAGAAAAAGAAAATTATGGACTTCACAGCAACTAGGATGGATTTAGAGTACATATACTCAGTGATCTATTGCAGAAACAAAGATTTGAGTACCCCATGTACTCACTTATAAGTGGCCCCTAAACATTTATCATAAAACTATAAGAAAGGGATTGGAAGTTGGGACATTGTTGGGGGGGGTGGCACATGGCGTCAATAAGGGTATCCAATCTCAAACCAGGCAAAGTGGGAACCAAAGGGAGGCCCAATCTATCTGAATAATGATCTTATATGTACCTAACCATGAATTGTACCCCACTTTTTTTAATTTTAAAGATGTGGGGCACAATTCAGGATCAAGTATACAAGTATTCATTGTACAGGTAAAGTTTGGGCCTCCTATCGGTCCCCACTTTGCCTGGTTTGAGATCGGATACCTTTACTGATGTTTGCCTGGTTTGAGATCAGGTACCCTTACTAATGTTATGTGCCCCCCTCCCATGGCAGTTTCAGACTATTGCCAATCCCTTTCTTATAGTATTATGGTAAACGTTCAGGGTCTGCTTATGAGTGAGAGCACATTGTACTCAGTTCTTTGTTTTTGTGATAAATCACTGAGTATTATAGAATCTAAATTTATCCAAGTTGCTGACAAGTCTATAATTTTGTTCCTCTTTATGGCTGAATAATACTCCATCATGTATATGTACCATATTGTTTTATCCAGTCCAGTTTCAACAGACATCATGGTTGGTCCACATCTTAAAAATTAAAAAAAAAAAAAGAAATTTGTTCACACTTGAATTATGCCCAAGATTGTGTTCTATCTTGGAGTATGTTCCATGTACTGACAAAACAGTGTATATTCTAGGGTTGTTGGGTGACACATACTGCAGATGTCTATTAGGTCCAGTTGGTAGAGTGTTAAGATTCTGGATTTTTGGCAGCACCTTCGATGATCCCACAGATCTGTCTCTTGCTTCAACAATGTTTGGCCATAACAGGCACAGGGTCTCTCTCTCTTCCAGTCTCCCACTGTCATCCAATCTCCTCTCCACTTGTAAACACCAAGACCACCTTCTCGGCCACCTCCTGTTTCTGGGACCAACGAACACTGTTTTTGTAGTTAGCTCCTTCTTGCTGACCAACCACTTGCTCCCAGGTTTGCCAGAATTATTCCACCGAGATGGAGGTAGCCAACAACCATATTGTCAATTTGTATTTGTGGGCCTCCTACACCTACATCTCTCTGGGCTTCTATTTCTTTTCATTTTTCTTTTTAAGTTGGAGTCTCACTCTGTCGCCCAGGCAGAAGTGCAGTGGCACACTTATGGCCACCTCAGTATCCACCTCTGGGCTCCAGGGATCCTTCCGCCTCAGCCTTCCAAGTAGCCAGGACCTCAGGCGTGTGCTACCATAACAGGCTAATTTTTTATTTATTGTAGAGACGAGGTCTCACCAAGTTGCCCGGGCTAGACTTGAGCCTGTGGGCTCAGGCAATCCATTCGCTTGGCCTCCCAGAGTGCTGGGATCACAGGATAAGCCACCAAGCCCCATCTGGGTTTCTATTTCTACTGCGACAATGTGACTCTGTAAGGCAAGGGCCACTTCTTCCACCAAATTGTGGAGGAGAAGCACAAGGGCACTGAGCCGTCTCTTTAAGATGCAAAACCAGCGTGGTGCCCAGGACCACTTCCAGGATATCAGAAGCCCTCTCAAAATGAGGGGTATAAAACCCTGGGTGCCATAGAAGCTGCCATGACCTTGAAGAAGAACCTGAACCCAACCCTTTTGGACTTTATGCCCTGGGTCTGTCCGCACAGACCCCCATGTCTGTGACTTCCTGGAGAACTGCTTCCTAGATGAAGAAGTGAAACTCATCAAGAAGATGGGCAACCACCTGACCAACCTTCTCAGGCTCGCTGGCCTGAGCCTGGACTGGACAAGTATCTCTTCGAAATGCTCATCATCAAGCACGGTTAGGAGCCAGCAGCCTCTGGGAGTCCCCTCTCAAAATATCAGTGTTTCTGCTTCCCCTCCTGCCGCTGGGCAGTTTTTTAACCATGGAGCCATCTCCCAAGTCCTGGACCAAATGAAAATAATCCTTCTTGTAGTCAAAAAACAAAAAGATTCTGGAGTTTTTTTTGGTAGTTTTTACCTTGATGATCTATCTACTGCTGTTAGTAGAGTATTAAAGCCTCTTACTATATGGTATGGCTGTCTATTAGCAATTGTTTTTATAAATCTGGGTGATCCTGTGTTGGCTGTCTATATTCTAGGTGGCTATTTCTTGCTGGTAGACTGAGACTTTTATCATTATATAGTGTCCTTTTAAACTTTTATTGGTTTAAAGTCTGTTTTTTCTGATATAAGAATAGGTACTTCTGCTCTTTTTAAATTTCTTTTTGATTGAAAGATCTTTCTCCCGCCCTTTACCTTAATTCTGTGGGTTTCATTTGCAGGGAGATGGGTTTTCTGAAGGCAGAATACAGTTGAATCATGTTTCTTTATCCAATTTGCCACTCTGCGTCTTTTGAGTGGCACATTAAGTCTATTCATGTTTAAGTTAATTGTTGATATGTGGGATTTTATTCCTGTCATATTGTTCTTCAGAGGCTGCTTTGCTATTTAGTTCTTATGGTTGATTTGTATGGTTGGTAAACTCTATGCTTGTCTGTGCTTTCCGAATGGGTGAAACTGTTCCTTCATATCCGTGTTTATAACTTTCTTAAGCATCTCCTGAAGGGCTGGTCTGGAAGTGGCATATTCTCTTAGGGATTCAATGTCTGGGAAGGATTTTAATTTTTTTTTCAGTAATGAAGCTTAGCTTGGTAGGGTACTGAATTCTTAGCTGGAATTGTTTTTCTTCAAAAATGTTAAAGATAAGACTCCAGTCAGGTCAGACTGGACCACTCTCCAGCTCCCCTCCATGGACACAATTGGCTACATCAGTGGAAAGTGGATTCCCAACTCACCATGGTCATGCTGTAGGGATGCTGAACCCTTTCTGTTGTACAAAAGAGTTCACACAGGGAGAGAGGCGCTGTCATAACAATGGCCCCCTCCATCGCACCTGGCTTCCCTTCCCTTGTCAGAGGCTGCCCGGCCTCAAAACTCAAAGTTTCTTTCGGGAGTTATGTTTTTCCCACTAGCCAGAAATGGCTGTTCGGTGTTTCGGTACCCAGCTTTGAGTATTCAGTGGGGATCAGGAGAAGCAATGGGCCACCTGGCTGCTGTGGCAGCACCACAGGAATGGCAGAGCTGTCTGTTGACCAGAAGCATTCATGCAGGAAAGAGGGGTTTTCAGGATGATAGGGCTGCTCCTGAATTCCCTTCTCTTGCTAGAGGCTGACTGTGTTCAGAACTCAAAAGGTCTTTCAGCAACAAGGTCTCTCACTGCACCTTGCCCCAAACAGTAGATGCCTGCAGTGGTGGAACCTGCCCTTGGGGCAAGTGAAGGCATCTGGGCCGGGGTTCTTTCCTAGGCTGGGAGTTGATTTCTAAGCCCTGCCTACAGGGATTGACTTATCAGGTATGGTTTGGCCATAGGCCTTTAGAGCTTAAATGGGTTCCCAGCTTCACATAGTCTCTGGAGTATCCAGGCTGTTTCCCATGTGCGACTGGAGTCCCATATGGCTTGTGGAGGCCTTCCCAGTTCATGGCACTAGCAAATGCTGAGTCCTAATATCCTGAACTAACCATTTCCTACGTCCAGAAGCTGCTCTCTGTTTCTGACATGATTCAGGCAGGAATGGATCTTCCTGGATCTAGAGCCAGCTACCTGGTCTCTTTCCTTCCTCCACTCTGCATGTCCCAAATGTCCTCTGCAGGCTTTGAAGTGCATTGACCATCTCAATCTGCTGTGACTGCTAGGGATCTCTGACTGTTTATGATCTCGGACTGCTCGTGCTCTCTTCCTTGGTTTGCTCTGTGAGAGCGGTGCCAGTCAGCTGCTCCTAGGTGGCCATCTTGAATCCTAGCTGAAAGTTATTTTTTCATAGTTCCAGAGGCTAAAAGGCCAATTTCTAAGTTATGGACAATTACATTTCTCATGAGGGCTCTTTTTTAGTTTGCAGAAAGCTGTCTTCTACGTTCTCACATGGCCTTTCCTCAACATATGTGCATGGAAAGAGTTCACTCACTCACCTTTTGGTGTCTCTTATTATAAGGACACTAATCCTACTGAATCAGAAACTCACACTTATGATCTCATTTAACCTTACTTCACCAGAGATCTCATCTCCAAACACAGCCACTCTGGATATTATGATTTAACAAATAAATTTTGGAAGAACTTCCATTTTCAATCCATAACAGGGGAATACTTCCCTGTCCCTTTCTAGCTTCTGGGGTTTGCTGGCAGACCTGTAGTCTTCCCTGGCTTACAACTGCATCAGTCCAATCCTGCATCTTCGAATATGTTCTCTCTGTGTCTCTTCTCATTATCTTCTCTCTCTGCATATCAGTGTCTGTGTCTAAAATTCCCTTTTTCTTAAGGACATTGGCCACCCTCATGACCTCATCTAAACTTGATGTATCTGCAAAAACCCTATTTCCAAATAAGCTTACCTTCTAAGGTACTGGGTTCAGGATTTCAACATATATTTTCTGGAGGCACAATTCAATAATTACAATGTTCCTGTCACACTTCTTTCTCATGCTGTTCTGACTAAAGAATTCTAATAAATATATTTGCAACCTCACTTGTATCCTGGGATGTTCAAATGGAGACTAAATTTGTGTTTTTTTCCCTTCTTAAAAATAAATATTGGCAGATACACTTTTAAGTGAACCAACAAACAAATACTACCTTAAAAGAGGTCTTCAATATTTTTTCCCAGTGTTCTTTTCTGGTTATGAAAATATCATGTAAGTAGGTCATATTTTGGAAGAAAGAAGGAGAAACTAGACATTTTGGATTGCAAAATACTTTAAAGTGCCTTTATTTGGCAGTTGTGTGTTGTGTGGTGGCCATGTAGGTGTTGGAGTGAAGTGTGGAGCTCACTGCTGGGGAGGACCGGTGGCCCACGGTCCTGGGTCTGTCAGTGGCTGCCCTGGGGATTGAAAGGGTGTCTCTCCTGCAGTCCCTGTGACTTTGGCCTTGTCAGGCTGTGCCTACTATCCGGGTGAGGTCTTAGGCAAAGCAAAGTAACCATTATTGCCTTAGTTGTCTCTTGTTGTGAGACATGTACTCCAGAACTCGGTGCCTTAACATACACCATGTACTGTCCCACTGTTTCTGGGGTCAGGATGCAGGTGTGATTTACCTGTGGCTCAGTCTTTCACAAACTGAAGTGAGGGAGCTGGCCAGAGGCTGCTCTCGGTTCTAGAACCTGGTACCCTACGTGACACCCAAACACTTGCTGTATTTTGCTTGCTAAAAGCAAGTCACTAGGTTCAGCACACCCTCCAGAGGTGGAGATGACACAGGTGGGCAGAAGAAGGGAGGCACCTTTGGGAGCCCCTTTAGCAGCTGCTTCCTACCATTGTGCACTTAGTACGTGCACAGGGTACAGGGGCTTCTGTCCCGTGATCTCAAGTGATTCATGCACTCATCATGGGGCAGGGAAGAAAACTGGAACTTAGACAAGTTGAGTAAACCATTCAAGGTCATCCACTAGATGCAGGACGTGATCTAAGACATGCTTCAAATTTGTTGTACCAGGTTTATTTCTAAAATCAAGGGAGTTTTGGATGAATTTCATTAAAACAAAAATTTCTGTGGTCCTTTCACTTGTTCTCAATGTGAAACACATACGTTTCCTCTTTCAAATTTCCTAGATGTCTACAGCACTGTGGCCCAGAGTTTTGGAGAACAGGGCTCTGGAATGGATTCTAAAACACATGTTCCTCTGAAGGGAATCCTAGGAGACTCCGTCTTGTTTTCTGTGACTAATAAGTCAGGAGTAGCTCCAGCAGATGAACTGGAGAAGGTCTTGTGGGGCTTTGGCCCTGAGACAGACTTCATGTTCATGCTGGAAGTTTATAGGGGAGCCAAGTTCCCCAAGTGGGTCGGCCTCCAGGACAAGTTTCTTTTTTTTTTTTTTGAGTTGGAGTCTCACTCGGTCGCCCAGACTGGAGTGCAGTGGCCACTCCTGGCCACCGCAGACTCGACCTGCTGGGCTCCAGCGATCCTTCGCCTCAGCCTTCCAAGTAGCCGGAATTACAGGCATGCACTACCATGCCCGGCTAGTGTTTTGATTTATTGTAGAGATGAGGTCTCGCTGCCCAGCCGGGTCTCGAACCTATGGGCTTAGTCAATCCACTCACCTCAACCTCCCAAAGGCGCAGGATTACAGGCTGAGCCACCGAGCCTGGCTCAGGACAAGTTTCAACAGAGGGTCCGTGTGCTCAAGAGGACATCTCTGATGATTGAGAACCTGAGAGCTGAAGACAGTGGGCAGTACTGGTCTCTAGTCACCTCACCTGGAGGAAGAAGTTTTATCCAGGTGCTCTACCTCACCGCCGAGGGTGGGTAATTCCCTCTCCTCCTAACCTTGACTTACACTCTTCCTCTGTGCCTAGAGTGTCCCATTGGCCTCACTTTGCAGAATCCCATTCAGACTCCAGCCTTCAGACTCTATTTTCACTCCTGAAAATCGGGCAAGTGAGGTCAGCGCAAATGGAAAGTAGATAATCACACCAGGAAGAAAATCACTTCAATGTTTTGAAAAGAGGAGATGGAAATAAGGCAAAATAGTAATTTTTCTAACAATACTAATTGACCTTTATTTAAATGATGCTCCTTAACTTGAGTAATCATTTTTTATTTTTGGCATAACAAATTACCGCAGATTAGCAGCTTGAAAGGAAACATATTTTTTGCTACATTGCGCTGCTCTTCATAGGCCTGACACAGGTTCCACTGGGCAATAATGAAAGTGTTGCCAGGGCTGTTCTTTCTGGAGGCTCCAGTGGAGAATCATTTCTTTCCTGTGTCACCTGCCTGTGGCTGCCAGCATCCCTTGGCTTGTGGCCACCTGCCTCTATCTTTAAAGTCAACAAAAGTGAACCGAGTCCTTCTCACATCACATCCCTCTCAACCGCATCTCTCTCCTCCTTCACTGTTAAGGGTCCTGGTGATTACATTGACCCCACCCCAAAATCAAGATGATCTTTCAATTTACGCCTGATTAGCACCATTAATCTTATCTGGCTGCAAATTCTCCTTACCACTTACCCTAAGCTCTTCCAAGGTTCCCAGGATTAGAATATAGACATGTTTGGAGCCACTATTCTGCCCACCACTCTAGGAAATCTCTGTGTATCGAGCCTGGCCATCCCTCTCCTCCACTCAGCCCCAGCCCCAGGCCAGCTTCACTCACTCAAGCCTCCACAATCCAGCCCTCAAGGCCTCCATAGGTGTAGGAGTTTACACTGCAATGCTTCTTAGGAAACCTGTTTAGCCAACTCTTTCCTTCCTACAATTCCTCCCTGCAAAAGGAATTTCCTGCCATGGTGAGAGCAGCTTGTGCTGCTTTGGGTCCCATGACTTCTAGGACCTGCCTAGAACCTGTCTCTTCATTTCCTGTCTGCACCCTAGGTTCAATGTCATGTTCTAATGACACTAAGAGCTGCCAGTCCTAGTCTCTACCCCTGTGTCTCTCTCAAATTTGTCAACTTTGGAGAGCAATGTCCTCTATCTGGTCCCCCAGAGTTGTCCTGATGTCCTGCCCTACCTAGGCTGCGCAGTCCCAGGCACTGACTCTGCTAAGAAATAGGGAGAGACCAGGGCAAGGACAAGACCTTCTGTTCTAGACTTCTATTTCTCCCAGGAAAGCCCCCATTTTTAAAATACAATAGGTTTTGGGAAAGGAGAGTCTAGACTTTACTTCCTTTTGGAGACTTTTAAGATTTGTTCAATGTAACAAAAACTCATGGAACTGAAGACAGGGGCTTCCCTTCATTTTGTCACCTGCTCAGTGTTTAGCTTGGGGAAAATTGTGATGTATCTGTAAAATACACCCACTTTTCTTATAGGGAGCATGCCATGACTTCAGTGAGAAAATGATGAGAAAGTTTCATGCTCTCCACACCTGTGAGATTCCTTTCTTTTGTTTCTTCCTGCCACAGAGCCTGTGCCCCATCCAAAGATCCTGGCCAAGTCAACATCCATCACACCAGGCTGGTGCAATGTCACCCTGGAGTGAAAGGGTTCAGGGGCCACAGAGGACCTGAATGTGACCTGGAGGAGTCAGGGTCTTCCCAGAGAGCTGGAGCAGAGAAAGACACCAGGACCTGAACTGTGAAACTGCCCCTAAGAAGAAATAATGCCAGCCTCATCTGTGTGGTCAGCCACTAGGTGGACCAGAAAAACACCACAGTAGTCCTTGAAAAATTCTGTTTACAAGGTGAATGGAGTCTTTTGGAGATGAGGGACATTTGTAGCTCAGGTAGCTCTAGGGTCTGAGGGTTCTGGCCCTCCTCTTCATCCTGTGTATCAGCACAACCTTACATCTGGTCAACCCACACAGAAGACTGGGAGTCTCATTCACTTGCCCTGCCTTAAGTATCTCTTTAATCCATATCCTCCTGCCAACCCCTCCCCCACCCATTCATCCTCCTCGGGACATCCAGATTGGGCTTTGAAAAAGCAGATCATACTGTGTCACCTGTGGGACTTGACACCAGTTACTCTCCATAGGATTCTGGGCCCAGATGATCCTCAGTCCACATTTCTGTTCTCAGCTACACACATCACACAGAACTGTTTCTGGCAAAGTGTGCTGACAAGGTGTTAACTGAACGAATGAATGCACTCGTCCCCTGTGTGTGGCCTCATCCTCTCTAACCCTTTATCCACGAGTGGCTGGACGGGTCGAGGTGTCAGCATAGTGTAAAACTACCTGTTACCTCCTCCCCACACCCATATTGGAGTTTCAGTTAAACTTCAGCACTTAGCAGGACTGCAAGACCCTCTGGGTACAGACTCCTGCTCCTTCTGACCCTCCTTGTCCAGATCCTCCCGGCCCTGTCCCTCCCCTGACAAAGTAGGGAGATAATAACATCCAGGGCTGGTATTTTATCTGATGCATTGTTCCTCCTTCCTGGAATGCTTGGGAAATCCCTACTTCACCCTCAAGACTCATTTTGCCTTCTCTGGGAGGCCATTTTGATGACTTTCAGTGAGACTTCCCTCTGTCAGGCAACTGGTATTTTCACAATCTTCCTTCCTCGAAGATGAGCTGCTCTTGGGTGCGGACATGGTCTTATTTCACTTCAGTATCCCTGGAACCAAGCAGCACCTCTGTGGACACTTAAATGTATCGACCTCCCATATTCCTTCTCTTCCACTTCTGCCCCAGGTCCTGTTGCACATTGTTACACATTTTCTCCTTCTCTTTTCCCTTGGCAAAGGGTGTCTAAAGTTCTCTCCTGACTTAGCCTTTTCCACTCTCAGTGGGAGAGAGACAGGGGCACCAAGCATGGCTAGACTAAGCATCCTAGGGGCCGCTGTGGCTGCTCTGTTGATCCTGGGAGCTGGCCTTACCTGTGGAAGACACGTGGGAAGAAGAAGAGGAGACAGATAGAGGCAGGTTGCACTTTTCTTTCTAGGCCCAGAATCTTGGTCTCCCTTTCTCCTGATTTTGCAGTCGGGGAATGAAACCTGTATAGGGGATGGTGAGTGTGGCCATGGCCTTGGGGTTCACGTCAGCGAGGAGGGATACAGGCTCCAAAGACACAGATTCAAGCTTTGTCTATGTATGTCTTAGGTGCAGGAAGACAGGAGGACCACGAAATCAATAACAGTGAAATCCACTGTGAAGATCTCAGCCCGCAAATGCCTCAGGAGGCCACCGCCAAGGTGAGAGCCTGGAGCATTGATGGCTAAGCACTCCTCTGTCTCCCTCTGCCGAGCCTTGAGCTCCAACTCCAGGATTTGCCTTCTCTTGCCCCACTGTCTGTTCTATTTCTTGACAATCAACAATATTTGCTAATAAAGCTTACAGTTGGGACCAGTGTAATGGTGGGCATTTGAGAGGAATTCAGGGGACTTCATAGCAGCACATGTAAGTGGGAGTTGCTTCTGTAAGTTTCTCAAGATCCACTCTATCCCTGAGCTGCTCTAGAAACCCTTTGTCTTGATTCCCAGGCATTGGTGAACAATGTCTGAAAGAAAAGGGGCCTCTCACTACTGTCTACAGTGACCCTGCCCGGGCCATGAAGATCGTTTAACTCGAGGAAGCATGAGATTCCCATCATCCCAGGACACCTGCAGATGCCTTCCCATCCCAGCTCTGTTTCAACTGCAGCAGCCCCTCATCTTTATTTTTTTGCGGCCACAGCTCTATGTGGGTACACATGGCCTAATAGCATTCTGGGACACCTCCTCAAGCTGCCCTCACACTTGGGCAAGTGTTCTTCCACTGTTATTAACATGACTGCTGAGCCTTCTCAAGAAACTTTTCCAAGGTGACCCTGCCTGATTGTGCTGGTGGCAAATACCCACCGTCTCTGCTGTATCCCTGGTGTATGTAATTCTGAAACACAAGCCCAGGCATGGAAATTGTACAGAGGCGTTGACTGTGCTGCAGACAGATATTAGGATCTGGGAGCTGGGTCCTCAGTTGGAACACAGCATGAGTGAGTGGGAGCCCACAAAGGGACTGGTCAAGAGTTCCTTGCAGACCTTGTGTAGGGATCCCCTGGGGGTGTTTGGCAGTGTGTGTGCATGTGTGTTGTGGAGAGTCTAATGCACATTATACACCTGAACAATAGCCACCTTCTTTCTCACCTGTGCAAATCTGGATTTCAGCCTCAGTCTCAGGTGAAACTCACCTTCCTGTCAGTGGAAAAAGGAATTTGTACATATCAAGCTCTTTCCAGCATTCTATTTCTTAGAAAATAACCCTAGGAGGCCAAATCAGGGGTTTGGGGATAGGATAGCAGCCCTTGGCTATAAGAGAGTTTCCTTGAACTTGCCACTTACTGTTCTTTTCCTCCTACCCAGGGACTGTTCTTTAGTTTTCTTTACCAGTTTCTTTCTCACCTCCCCAATCTCTAACTCAGGAATATTCCCAATTTGTCTTGATTATTTACACTTATGCTCATTCTGAGTTTGTGGCCAGGTGCTGATCCCTAAACCCTATGACAATATTGCCTTACATAGAAAAGAGATCAAGATGATAGATTTTGAGATGTGGAGTATTCTGGATTATCTAGGTGGACTAAACCTAATCACATGAAACCTAAAAAGAGGAAGATGAAGACAAATAAAAGTAGGTCAGAGAGATACAAGGTGAGACCTTGATCCACCATTGCTGACCTTGAAGTTGGAGTAGGGGGTTATAAGCCCTGGAAATGAGGTGATCCCTGGAAACTGAGAAAAAATGTCGATTCACAGCCAACAATGAAATGAAGATCTCAATCTTACAACCAAAAAGCCCTGAATTCTGGCAGCAACCAGAATGTGCCTTAAATAGATTCTCCCATGGAGTCTTCAGAAAGAATAGCTGGGTAACACTCCAGACTTCTGACCTTCAGCACTGTAAGAGAATAAATGTGTGCATTGTAAGTGCCTAAGTCAGTGATATTTATTATACAACAGAAAATGAATAAAGAAGTCATGCTGTCACATGGTTTTAAGTATATCAGTTAATCTGAAACTTTCAGTCACATTCCTTTCTAAAGAAACAATATTGTGAATATCTGACTTCTTACTTGACCCTTCCATGGAGATGTATAAGAACACCTCCAGCTTGACTTCCAAACACACCAAACGTATTTGCCATAAAGTTTTCCCATCCCACCTCTATCCTTCCTTTTTTTTTTTTTTTTTTTGGCCATGACACCTTGGCATCAACATGGACTTCTTTTTATTGTACTCCACACTGTCAGAAAACAGTCTATCTTTTTATTCAATGTATATATTTTGTGTGTAACTGTCTCTGACCACCTCCTTGATCTAATGTGACTTTAATATCCCACCTGGACACCGTGGTAGCACCATAGTCTTCCTGCTTCTGGTCTTAGCCTCTTTACAGTCTAGTCTCAAGACTGCATCAGAAGATTGTTTCAGATCATTCATTTCATCCCATCTTAGCTCAGAACTTGCCCATGTATCCCACTTTACCTGAAAGATTCGGCACCATCTGACCTCATATTCATTCCCTTCATTCATTCATCTACTCTAAGACATATTTTTGGTATTCTTCAACAGACCAGACATACTCCTGTCTCGTGGACTCTGCTTCTGCCTAGAACTCTCTTCTTCCAGGCATCTACATGTCTCATTTCCTGACCCTTTTCAGGTCTTTCCACAAACATCATCTCCTTTTAGGTTCTACACTGACCTCCCTCTCTGCATGTAAAACTCGGCCCTTCCCTGGTGTCCTCCTGCCTTCCACCCCCTGCTCTACTTTCCCCAACAGCACTTATCCCGAGGTAGTGTGGCCAGGTGCATTTCATCTGGGCTGTCCTCTAATGACAAAAATGAAAACAAGGACTCAATAAGTAAGCTACAAATCCTAGTATGCCACAATCCTTATTATAACCAGAAAACTGCAACATTAGTCACTTAAAAATCTTGTCCAAAGTCTCATAGTTAAAAAATGGCAGAACTGAGATTCAACCATCAGAGTTGGATTCTATAGCTCCTGCTCTTGACCACTGCTCTATACTGGTGAAATTAATGATCATCTATTCATGTGATGGAATACTACTTAGGTAACGAAAAGGATAAATTGCAGTCATGCACACCACATAACCATATCTCAGTCAGTGAGGGACCACATAAGCCTATCATGAAGCTGAAGAAAATTTTGTTGGCTAGTGATGTCGTAGTCATCATAATGCCACGGCACAATGCATTACTCACATATTTGTAGTGATACTGGTGTATGCAAACTTGCTACACTACCAGTTATATAAAAGTATAATGCATTAAATTATGTGCATACTACTCAATAATAAATGACTGTGACACTGGCTTATGAATGTACTAAATTATAATTTTTATTGTCATTTTAGAGCTTACTCCTCAAAATGATAAAAAAAATTAACTGTAAAACAGTGTCAACCAGATCCTTCAGGAGGTATTCTAGAAGAGAGCACTGTTATAGAAGAGGACAGTCCAGGTGCAGTAGCTCAAGCCTGTGATCCCCACAATTTGGGAGGTGAAGGCAAGAGGATTGCCTGAACTCAGGGGTTTGAAACCAGTCTGAGCAACATGGTGAGACCTCATCTCTACAATAAATTTTAAAAAGCGACTGGGTGTGGTGGCACACGCCTGTGGTTCCAACTACTTGGAAGACTGAGGTGGAAGGATCTCCTGAGCCCAGGAGGGTGAGGCTGCAGTGGCCATAAGCATGCCACTGTACTGCAGACTGGGCAAAAGAGTAAGAGTATGACTAAAAAAAAAAGAAGAAGATGATGAGGTAGGGGAAGGCAGTGATATTGACAATCCTGACCCTGTGTAATGTGTGTGTCTGTGTCTCTGTTTTTAACAAGAAAAAAAATTTTTTAGAGACAGGGTCATGCTCTGTTGTCCAGGCTAGAGCACAGCGGTGTGATCGCAGCTCACTGCAGCCTAAAACTGTTGGGCTCAGGTGATTCTCCTGCCTTAGCTGCCTGAGTAACTGGGACTACAGACATACACCACCACATCCAGCTAGTATTACTTTTTATTGTAGGAATAAGGTCTCAAACGTTGCCAAGGCTGTGTTGAACTCCTGGCCTCAAGCAATCTTCCTGCCTCAGCTTCCCCAAATCCTGAAATTACAGGCACCACCACACCCAAACAGACCAAAAAAAAAGTATAGAATAAAGATATAAAAAATAAAATATTTTTGTATAGTTGAAAAATATGTTTGCATTTTAAGCTAATTTTATCTATGAATCAGTAAGGAAGCAAACACAGCTTATAGTTTGGGGATGGCTGAATTCTCTGAAAAGTGAGGAAGGGGAGGACAGAAACCACAAGGTAGTTTTGAGGAATTATAGCAAAGGGGATCTTGTCTTCTTTTTTTCAGGCAAAATCATATGAATCAGTTTGAATATTTCTACTCCAAGTCTCATGTTAAAATGTGACCCCCCCAGTGTCAGAGGGAGGGCCTAGTAGGAGAAGTTTGAACTATCAGGGTGAATTCCTCATGAAAAGCTTGGTGTTGTCTCCATGGTGGTAACGAGTGTGTTCTTCCTCTCTTTGTTCATGTGAGAGCAGGTTGTGCAAAAGAAGGCAACACCCCTTCTTTCTTTTTCACTCTCTTACCTTGTGACATCCCTGCTCTCTCTTCCCCTTCTGCCATAATTGAAAGATTTCTGAGGTTCTGACAAGAAGTAGATGATAGCACCAGCCTTCTTTTACATTCTGTAAAACCATGAGCTGGACTTCCGGCAAGATGGTGATGGGGCAGCCTGGTCTATGAGACCCTCCACAAAGGAAAACACAGAGGGTCTCTGGCTCTCTCCCCAGGGGATACGGATCCCATTGTCGGCAGCCTGATCTTCACATGGATCTCGGCTGTCCCCACCACTGGGGCATCGCAGCAGTCTGGACGACCACTGCAACTGCAGATGCAACAGCTGCCGGCACTGCTGCAGCCTCCATGGCTGCCATAGCGCATCATGCCACCCATGCCTGAGGCAATCCACGACTTCAGACCTTGAAGCCCCTGCAGGCAAGATCTGCTGGCATCACTGCCACCTCTGCTGCCACCATGAAGTCCTGCCGGCCGTGGATCTCCTCCCGTGTCTGGCAGGCTCCATCCCCTCTGGGGCGAGCAGCTGAGATAAAGACCATCTGAAGCGGTGAGATAGCTCCACCTCTGGCGATTCAAGGTAACAACACCAAAACACTAAAAAGCTTGAAAAACAGACACAGGCGAGATTTTTGAGTGGTGAACCGGGCAGTGGTGAACTGAGTAGTGATCTGAACTACCCTTCACAGCAGGCTAGAGGCAACTGACACTAACTGTGAACAAATTTACAAGCCTGAGAAGACATCTAGAAAACAGAGCTGAAAGGACATTGGACTTAAATGAAAAGTCTCAGAGGGTGCTCGATTGGTTCTGTTATTTTAATGACTGATACTATTCCTACTGTTTTATTCCTTTTTTCTCTCTCTCTTCCTTTTCTTCTCTTTTCTCCTCACTGTAAACCATATCTTTGTATAGAGAAACAGCACACCAATAAAGTGGTTGGTTAGCTTGTATGTTAGCATCATTGTATGTTTTAGTTGTTTTTGTTTGGGAGCTGGTTAGTCTGTAGCCATGGTCTATTGCTTTTATCTGCTTCAGTTTAGATCTCTCTCTCCATTTGTTGGTACACTCGTCTGTTTCCCCCCTTACTCCTCTCTCTCTCCACCCCCCACTTTCACCCACTGTCTGCTCCATTCTCTTCCCTCTGCTAACCTCATTTTATTTCAGGGAGTAAGCCTACAGCCCTACTGCATGGACAGATTCCAAGGCAATGGGAAGTGGGTTTCAGATTATCCATACACCTGTCAGCAGATACCAGGACCTGCAGATAGGTTTTAAATCACAGCTCCCCCCCTTAATTAAATCTAAAAACTGCACAAAGGACCACACCCAACCTACAGTGCAACTCCAGAATTGAACAAAGTAGGAGGGCATACATAAAGAAGTACAGGAGATTGAACAAACAGAAGTAAAAGTAACTCCTCTACCCCTGAACAACAGAAATAAAGAAGACAGTGACATGGAGGGAAGGAAAAAATAGGGAGGGAAAAAAATGCACAAATGAAAAAAGATCAAAAGAAGAATATAGGTCTCACACAGACCACTGGGAGATCAGACACTGAGAAAACAGACTCTGGAACACAAACAATGAAGAGACCCCAGAATGACTGGTCACATGCATCAAACCCAGATATCAAGACATTAATAGACAGAATTTTAAAAATTGAGGAGAGACAAGAGGAAAATAGAAAGGAGCTGATGTCAGAAATAAGAGCAATAGAGAATACTGTGATGGAAATAAATAGCAAACTAATAGGCATGGAAAGCAAAATTAACCAAGCGGAAGAAAGAATCTCAGAGCGTGAAGACCAAAACACAGAACTAACCCAAACTGTCAAAAACATAGAAAACAAGCTCAAAAAGACAGAACAAAACCTTCAAGAGATGAATGATCACTTCAAGAGACTGAACCTAAGAGTACTTGGCCTTACTGATGTAGAGAGAGAAACAGAGGCCACACTGAAACAAACATTTCATGAAATCATTCAAGAAAACTACCCTCATCTCATCAGTGATGAAAAAATTCAAACACAAGAGATTCAGAACCCCTGCAAGACAACAAATGAGAAGACCATCCCAGACACATAATAATTCGCCTAAACAAAGTGGTATAAAAGAAAAAATCCTAAAGGAAGCAAGAGAAAAAGGTCAGACTACCTAGCAGGGAAGACCAATTAGAATAGCAGCAGATTTATCTGCAGAAACCCTTCAGGCTAGGAGAGCTTAGAGCCCTATCTTCAAAGTTATAAAAGATAATCAATTTCAACTGAGAATAACCTACCCAGCCAAGCTAAGCTTCATCAGTGAGGGAGAATTGAAATCTTCCCAGATATCCAATCCCTAAGAACCTACACTGCCACCAGACCACCTCTACAAGACACACTTTAAAAAGTATTGAACACAGAAGAAAAGGAAAAAAGAACAACAACGTTCTTCACAAGAGTATAGGCAAAAGATTAAAAACACACATGATCCAACTCTATAACCAAAGAAAGACAACCCACAAACAAGAAGAAAAGCAGCAACTCTGTAAGAACATTATGATAGGAATCATCTCTCACATTTCAATAATTAGTCTGAATGTGAAAGGACTAAACAAACCACTGAAAAGACATAGAATGGCAAAATGGATAAAATATCACAAGGCAACCATCTATTACCTTCACAAGACTCATCTCACTAGAAAAGACACTCACAGACTCAAAGTAAGAGGATGGGAAATAAATTTTCAGGCGAATTGAACACAAAAGAAAGGAGGAGTAGTGATATTAATCTCAGACAAAATACCCTTTAAGCTATCAAAAATTTAAAAAGATACAAAAGGCCTCTACATAATGATAAAAGGTTTAATCCATCAACAAGAAATATCCATCCTAAACATATAAGCACCCAACATAGGAGCACCAATTTTCATTAAGCAGCTCCTAGAGAAACTAAAAAAAGATATCAACTTCAATACCATCATAGCTGAGGACTTTAATACCCCACTCACAACCCTAGACAGATCATCAGGACAAAATATCAGCAATGAGATCTGAAAACTCAATGTGTCTCTTGATCAAATGGACTTGGTTGATACCTACAGAACCCTCCATCCAAAGACCACAGAATACAAATTCTACTCATCACTGCATGGAATGTACTCTAAGAGCAACCACATACAAGGCCATAAATCAAGCATAAGCAAATTTAAAAGGACCGAAATTTTACCATGCAACTTCTCGGACAACAGTGGAATAAAAATAACAATTGATACCAACAAGGTCCCACCAAAACCCACAAAGACATGGACACTAAACAGTATGATGCTAAACAACTACTGGGTCAATGACAACATCAAAAGAGAGATTAAAAGATACCTGGAAACAAATTAAAATGAAGAAACATCTTACCAAAACCTCTGGGGTGCCATGAAAGCTGTAGTAAGAGGGGAAATAACATTCCTACAAATGCACATAAAGAAAATGGAAGGATCAAAAATTAACAACCAAACAAGCCACCTAAGGAAGCTGTAAAGGCAAGACCACCAAAACCCTAACTTCAGCAGAAGAAACCAGATCACCAAAATAAAAACCCAAATCCAGGACATAGAAGACAAAAATATAATAGAAAAAAAAAATCAATGAAACAAAAACTGGTTCTTCAAAAGGATAAACAAGATTGATGGTCCCCTAGCTAGACTGACCAAGAAAAAGAGAGAAAAAGCCCAAATAAACACAATCAGAAGCACAAAAGATGAAGTCACATCTGACCCTGAAGAAATACAAAAGACCATTAGAGACTACTATGTACACATGTATGGAAACAAAGTTGAAAACCTTAAGGAAATGGAGGACTTTCTGTCATCACACAACCTGCCTAGGTGAAATAAGAAGAAATTGAGACCCTAAATAGACCAATAACAATCAAGGAAATTGACTACATAATATGAAAACTGCCTCCAAAAACAGCCCAGGACCAGAAGGCTTTCCAGCAGAATTCTACAAGATATTTAAAGTGGAGCAGATACCAATCCTACTGAAGGTATTCCAGACAATTGAGAAAGATGGACCTCTCCAAAAAACATTTTACAAAGCTAACATCTCATTGATACCAGGACAAGTAAAGACCCAACAAAGAACGAGAACTACAGGCCAATATCTTTGATGAATATAGATGCTAAAATTCTCAACAGGATCCTAGCAAACCGGATTCAACAACACATCTCAAAAATCATCCATCATGACCAACTAGGCTTCAACCCTGGGATGCAAGGCTGGTTCAACATCCATAAAACCATGAATGTAATTAAATACATCAACAGATGTCAAAAAAACCCAAATGATTATATCACTAGATGCAGACAAAGCTTTTGATAAAATCCAGCACCCCTTCTTGATAAAAAAAACCTCAAATATCTAGGCATACAGGAAACATAGCTCAAAATAGTAAAAGCCATCTTTGAGAAACCCACAGCCAGCATACTCCTAAACGGACAAAAATTGGAACCATTTCCCCTGAAAACTGGAACAAGACAAGGATGCCCACTCTCACCCCTCCTGTTCAACATAGTATTGGAAGTCCTGGCTCAAGCAATCAGAGAAGAGAAGACAATCAGAGGTATCCAAATAGGAAAAGAGGAAGTCAAGTTATCTCTCTTTGCAGATGACATGATTGTGTATCTTGAAAACCCAAGAGAATCTGTCAAAAACCTCCTAACACTGATAAAGACCATTGGCAAAGTCTCACGATAAAAAATAAATGTGCAAAGGACAATCGCATTTCTTTACAGCAATACTAAACAAGCAGAACCAAAATAAAAACCACAATTCCATTCACAATAGACACAAAAAAATGAAATACCTTGGCATCTTCCTAACCAGAAATGTGAAAGACCTTTACAATGAAAACTACAAAACACTGCTCAAAGACATCAAAGATGACACAAACAACTGAAAAAATATCCCGTGCTCATGGATTGGAAGAATCAATATTTGAAGATGTCCATCCTACCTAAGGCAATCTATACATTTAATGCAATACCCATCAAATTACCAATAACATTCTTCTCAGACCTAGAAAAAAGAATACAGGAATTCATATGGAAACACAAACGACCAAGAGTAGCCAGAACAATACTCAGCAAAAAAAAAAAAAAGCAGGTGGTATCACATTACCAGACTTCAAACTTTACTATAAAGTTACAATAATCAAAACAGGTTGGTATTGGTACAGGAACAGGCATACAGACCAATGAAATAGAAATAAGCTTCCAGAAGCAAAACCTCAATTTCTCAACTAACTCATCTTCAAAAAAACCTCCACCACCTACCACAGGGGAAGGAAGAACCTATTCAGTAAATGGTGCTGGAAAAACTGGGTGACCACATGCAGAAGATTGAAACAGGACCCCTATCTATCCCCATACACAAAAATTAACTCTAAATGGATCAGAGACCTAAATGTAAAACCTCAAACCATAAGAACCTAAGAAAATGACGGACATACCCTCATGGAAATTGGAACTGGCATCCAATTCCTGAACAAAACCTGAAACCTACAGGCCATAAGAGAGAAGACAGACAAGTGGGACCTCATTAAACTGACAGCCTGCTGCAAAGCCAAAGAAACCATCAAGAGAGCAGGGAGACAGCCCACAGACTGGGAAAAAGTATTTGCCAACCCCAGGTCTGACAAAGGCTTAACATCTTGGATCTACAAGGAACTTAAATGTGCTGAAAAGAAAAGAAAAAAAATCCCATTATGAAATGGGAAAAATTATGAACAGACACAGCTCAAAGGAAAACATACGAGCAGTCAACAGACATATGAAGAAATGTTCAACCTCACTAATCATCGGGGAGATGCAAATCAAAACCACACTGAGATACCATCTAACTCCGGTCAGAAGGGCAATTATCAATAACTCAAAAAATAACAGTTGCTGGATAGAGTGTGGCAAAAAGGGAACACTTCTACACTGTTGGTGGCAGTGCAAACTAGTGCAATCTCTGTGGAAAACAGTATGGCGATTCCTAAAAGCTCTAAATATTGACCTCCCATATGACCCCGCAATCTCCCTATGGGGAATATACCCTGAAGAACTCAAATCACTCTATAAAAAAGATACCTACACACGTATGTTTATCACAGCATTGTTCACAATAGCAAGAGCCTGGAAGCAACCATGCTTTCCATCAAAAGAGGACTGGATGTAAAAAATGTGGTACATATACATGATGGAATACTATGCAGCCATAAAAAAGAACAAAATCATGAATTTCACAGCAACCTGAATGGAACTAGAGTCTATAATACTGAGGGACCTTTTACAGAAACAAAGATCTGAGTATCACATGTTCTCACTCATATAGTGAACCTTGAGCATTCAACGTAATACTATAAGAAAATGACTGACATTGGTGGGAAACTATGGGGTGGGAGAGGAAGGGAGCTGGGATTAATGGTAGTAAATATCTGTCTGGGGATGGGGAGACACCTCTTATCAAAAAAGGTGCCTGAACAAAGCATATTTGTATACCTAACCCTTAACTGTACCCCACAATATCATAATAAAAAATATTGTTGATTAAAAAACATGAGCTAAATAAACTTCTTTTCTTTATGAAATATACAACAATTAATGAAATTATATCTTTTTCTACACTAGGTGTTCACACTCCAACACATTTTGTAGTTCATATATTCATGCATATATTATTTTTATTATTTAGAAGATTGTTTTATAATTTCCCAAAATGAGAACTTGCATGGTCCTCTTCTATTGACTTCTTACAACTAGCACTGAATTTGGAAAAGAATGATACTAACTCTAATATTTATTGAAATTTGCTTTTGGCTTAGTATGTAGTCAAGTTGCATAACTCCTCCATGTGTACTTGAAAATAATTTGCATTCTCTAATTACTGGGTGTCAAGTTTCATATTATCTATTAAATCAAATCAGTCAAATGTATTGTTCAAATATTCTCTCTCCTTTCTAATATTGTCTAATGATTTTTCAATTAGTAGGATACTTATATGAAAATCTCCTTCTATGACAATAGTTATGTCTTTTTCTCCTATCAATTTTGTTAATGTTTCAGAAAGAGAACTACAGGCCGACATCCTTGATGAATATAGATGCCAAAATTCTCAACAAGATTCTAGCAAAACAGATCCAAAACCACATCTCAAAAATCATCCACCACAACCAAGTAGGCATCAGCCCTGGGTTGTAGGACTGGTTCAACACTCGAAAGACCATAAATGTAATTAAATACATCAACAGATATAAAGAATAAAATCACATTACTATATCAGTAGATGTGGAAAAAGCTTTTGATAAAATCCAGCATTTTTCTTGATGAAAACTCTCAAACATCTGGGCATAGATGGAGCATACCACAAAATAGTAAAAGCCTTCCAAAAACCCACAGCCAGCACACTGCTCAACAGACAGAAATTAGAACCGTTTCCCCTGAAAACCAGAACAAGACAAAGATGCCCACTCTGACCCCTCCTTTTGAACATAGCTTTGGAAGTCCTAGCTAGAGTTATCAAAGAAGAGAAGGATATTGGGGGTATCCAAATAGGAAAAGGGGAAGTCAAGTTGTTCCTATTTGCAGAAGAATGATTCTACACTTTGGAAACCCAAAGAATCTATCAAAAACCTCCTTGCACTGATAAGGACTTTGGCAAAATCTCAAGGAATAAAATAAACACGTAAATGACAGTTGCATTTCTATACACCAACAATAAACAAGCAGTAACCCAAATAAAAAGCACAATTCCTTTCACAATAACCATAAAAAAAGAAATACCTTGTCATCTTCCTAACCAGAGAAATCAAAGACCTTTACAATGAAAACTACAAAACACTGCTCAGAGAAATCAAAGATTATACAAATAAATGGAAAAATATTCCATGCTCATGGATTGGAATAAACAATATTGTTAAGTCATCCATCCTACCCAAGGCAACCTACAGATTTAATGCAATACCCATTCAATTGCCAGTAGCATTCTTCTCAGACCTGGAAACAACAATACAGGAATTCATATGGAAACATAAATGAGCAAGAATAGTCAAAACAATCTCCAGGGGAAAAAAGCAAAGTGGGAGGTATCACACTCTCAGACTTTAAACATTATTATAAAGCTACAATGGCTAGGGCAAGTTGGCGTCAGAACAGGTCAGAGAGTCTCTGCAAAAGAAAGTGTCCATAAAGACTCTCTTCATAAATGGGTGTGTGCTGGTGGGTTAGTGAAAGTCCCTCTGAGGGAAAACTTGGGTTCATGCACCTGAGGGTCTCCTCCTAAAGTGACTGCAACCTTCCACCACCCTGAGATTGGAGACCCGGGCATGCAGGATGGTCTGCCATTCTCGGATTTCTTTTGAGGAGAGACAGCAGAGAACAGCCACCCTTCACCACCGGGCACCCAGCCCATGCCATCACCTGCAGCAGCAGAACTGGTACAAGAAGACAGGTAGTGAAAATTTGGAATAAAGCCCCAACGCCGGTGATGGAATGCCAACAGACACCATTATCTCAGTCCTGGGACTGAACAGAGACTTGCATTGCCCTGTCCAGCTCTGTCCAGCCTCCATCGTGGGACCCAGAAGCTATTATCTCATTGGACTCAGAGAGACAGACATCACCCCCACACTGGAACAGGCACAGACACATCAGATCTGAATGGGAGACTGACAGCTGCAGCAGCAAATAAGGTGAGTCTGGATCTGATACATCCTCCTCCCACAGTAATCCATGGGGCATCTGGCCCACACTGCGAGCAACCTTACCAGCCTGTGTTGAGAATTAAGGGGAGGGGCTGAAGACCAGAGCCACTCTCTTAGACAGAGCCCTGAAATAAACCTGTATTCATAGAAACTGCCAGAGACTGAGTTTTTTGTTTGTTGCTTCTATTTTTCTTGTTTGTTTTTGTTTTCATTTTAACTTTTTTCTTCTCTCTTTTTTCTGTTTTTTTATGTTTTTGAACATGCTCTGTTTCTGTTATTTTAATTTTTTTAGATTTTCTGTTTATATATGGGTCTTTTTGAGGGAAAGCACATTAATGGGGGGGTTGTTTGTATGATTGTTTTTGTCTTTATTATTTTTTCTGTCTTTGTGTCTCTGTTTATTCATTAGTTGGTACACCTGTCTTTTTTCCTTTCTTCTCTCTCCACTTTCCATTCATCTTGCTCTTGCTTTTTCCATTCTTTTCCCTTTTCTTATGTCATTTTGCATTCAGGGGGCAAACTGACACCCACACTGCATGGGAAGATTGTAAGGCAGTGGGAAGTGGGTACCGTGGAGCCCACACACATGTAAGCAGATACTGGGATCAATGGATAGCTTCTGAATCACAACTGCCCCTTCAAATAAGCTTCAAAACTGCAAAAAGCACAGGCCACTACCTCTAGTCCAACTTCAGATTGAACAAAAACCAGAGGGTTTACATAAGGAAGAACAGGAGATTTAGTAAACAAAAACGACAAAGAATAGCCAAAATAATCCTCAGCAAAACACACACACACACACACACACACACACACACACACTCACACACACACACACACACACACACACAGTATGAGGTATCACATTGCCAGACTTCAAACTTTACTATAAAGCTACAATAACCAAAACAGCTTGGTATTGGTACAGGAACAGTCATATAGACCAATGGAATAGAATTGAGATTACAGAAATAAAAACTTCAATTTCTCAACCAACTCATCTTCAACAAAGCCTCCACCACCTACCAATGGGGAGAGGAAAACTTATTCAGTAAATGGTAATGGGAAAATTGACTGACCACATGCAGAATATTCAAACAAGACCCCTGTCTATCCCCATACACAAAAATTAACTCTAAATGTGTCAGAGACCTAAATGTAAAACCTCAAACTATAAAAACCTTAGAAAATGCAGGGCACACCCTTATGGTAATTGGAACTAGCAACTAAATCCTGAAACACATAGGCCATAAGAGATAAGATAGCATCCTCTTCCGGTCCCAGGCGCTTCAGGATCCGCAGCTTATGGTGCAGACATGGTGAAGTCCAAGAACCATACCACACACAACCAGTCTCAAAAATGGCACAGAAATGACATCAAGAAACCCCGATCACAAAGATACGAGTCTCTTAAGGGGGTGGACCCCAAGTTCCTGAGGAACATGCACTTTGCCAAGAAGCACAACAAGAAAGGCCTGAAGAAGATGCAAGCCAACAACGCCAGTGCCATGAGTACACGTGCTGAGGCTATCAAAGCCCTTGTAAAGCCCAAGGAAGTTAAGCCCAAGATCCCAAAGGGTCCTAGCCGCAAGCTTACTCAACTTGCATACATTGCCCACCCAAAGCTTGGGAAGCGTATTCGTGCCTGTATTGCCAAGGGCCGCAGGCTCTGCCAGTCAAAGACCAAAGATCAAACTAAGGCCCCAGTCGCAGCTTCACCTGCAACTCCAGCTTCAGTTCCAGTTCCTGCTCAGGCTCCCAAAGCTGCCCAGACCCCCACAAAAGCTCCAGAGTAGAGGCCTCTGTCTGCCAATGTGTGGACAGAAGGACTGATTTGGCCCCCAGGATGCTGTCTGCGTGGGGCTGGTGTCCTCCTGTGCTATTTGTACAAATAAATATGAGACAGGGGGAAAAAAAGAGATAAGATAGACAAGTGGGTTCTCATTAAACTGACAAGCTTCTGCAAAGCCAAAGAAACCATCAAGAGAGCAGGGAGACAGCCCACAGACTGGGAAAAACCAGTCTCCAACTCCATGCCAACTCCATGTCTGATAAGGCCTAACATCTTGGATCTACAAGGAACTCAAATGTGCTGAAAAGAAAAACAAACAACCCCATTACAAAATGGGCAAAAGATATGAACAGACACTTCTCAAAAGAAGACATATGAGCGACCAACGACATATGAAGAAATGTTCAAACTCACTAATCACCAAGGAAATGCAAATTAAAACTACACTGAGATACCACCTAACTCCAGTCAGAAGGGCCATTATTAAAAACTCGAAAAATAACAGATGCTGGAGAGGATGTGGTGAAAAGAGATCACCTCTACACTTCTACACTTCTACAGTGTTGGGAGTGTTAACTAGTGCAACCTCTGTGGAAGGCAGTGTGGCGAATCCTAAAAGCTCTAAATGTTGATCTCCCATATGATCCCGCAATCCCCCTACAGAGAATAAACCCTGATGAACTCAAATTATTCTGTGAAAAAGACCTGCACACGTATGTGTATCGCAGCATTGTTCACAATAACAAAAACCTGGAACCAACTATGCTGTCCATCAAAAGAGGATTGGATCAAAAAAAATGTAGTACATATATACAATGGAATACTACACAGCCATAACAAAGAACAAAATCACGAATTTCGCAGTAACCTGGATGGAACTAGAGTTAATAATATTGAGTGATCTCTCACAAAACAAAGATCTGAGTATCACATGTTCTCTCTCATAAGTGGACTTTGAACATCTATCATAATACTATAAGAAAAGGATTGACAGTGGTGGGATACTTTGGGGTTGAACAGGGAGGGCAAGCATGGTGCGATGAATGGTAGTCAATATCTGTCTAGATCAGGTTGACACCCCTTATCAACAAGGGTGCCGTAACAATGCATATTTGTACACCTAACCCTTAACTGTACCCCAAAATTTTAAAATAAAAAATATGTTTAAAAAAAAAGAATGAGAGGAAACACTATGTAAATATTACCAGCTAGTCTTCCTCATTTCTAGGGACTTCTCTTAGGTTTCCCTACTTCAGGTTTGCACTGAAGTATGATAGCATTGCTATAGACAGAATTATCAAACAAGTTTGCATTGTTTTGTTCAAAGGGATGACTCTCCCAATGCTGCTATGGATTTTATTGAGCTTTCATATGAAGCATCCACCTTGGCTAAAGTTCTCAGAAAAGATTACCACACAACTTGATGCTTTTGTTTGCTTTGTTTTGTTTTGTATTGTACATAAAACTTTAATTTCTCCCCTACCCTAAGTATTAATGGGATTCTTTTCAATAATTTCATTGAAATGATATTGTACATATAATCATTATTGTCCTCATTCCTCTCATTTTCTTATTTGCTTTCCTACTGGAATGAGAGAGCACCACTAAATAAAGAGGATCTCTTAAAAATAAAAAATAAAAAAGACATAGAATAGCAAAATGGATAAAATATCATACAGCAACACTATATTGTCTCCAAGAGACTCATCTCACCAGAAAGTACACTCAAAGACTCAAAGTAAGAGAATAGGAAACAAAATTTCAGGTGAGTGGGCACAGAAGAAAGGAGGAGTCATGATCTTAAAGTGAAACAAAATACCCTTTAAGCTATCAAAAATTTTTTAAAAATTTAAAAAGATTCAGAAGGTCACTACATAATGATAAAGGTTCAATCCATCAACAAGAAATATCCATCCTATACATATATGAACCCAACATTGGAGCACCAGCTTTCATAAAGCAGTATCTAAATTAACTTTAAAAACATATTGACTCTAACGCTATCATAGCTGAGGACTTAAAACCTTACTCACAACCGTAGACAGATCATCAAGACTAAAAATCAACAAGGAGATCCAGAACCTCAACATGAAGCTTAACCAAATGAACCTAATCGATAGCTACAGAACACTCCATTCAACAACCATGGAACATACATTCTACTCATCACCAAATGGAATGTACTCTCAGATTGACAAAATTCTTGGCCATAAATAAAGCATAAACAAATTCCATAAGATTGAAATTCTGCCAAGCACCTTCTCAGACCACAGTGGAATAAAAATAAATATCAATGCCAACAAAGTTCCCCCAAAATTCACAAAGACATGAACACTAAATACCATGATGCTAAACAACTCCTGGATCAACATGTGCATCAAAACAGAGATTAAAAGATGCCTGGAAACAACTGAAAATGAAGAAACATCTTATCAAAACCTCTGGGATGCCATGAAATCAGTCCTAAGAGGGAAATTCATAACTCTACAAACACACATGAAGAAAATGGAAACATCACAAGGTAACAGCCTAATAAATCACTTAGGGAAGCTGGAAAAGTAAGACAACCAAAACCCTAACTTCAGCAGAAGAATCCAGATCACCAAAATACAAGCCCAAATTCAGGTAAAAGAAAATAAAATATAATTTTTAAAAATCAATGAAAACAAAAGCTGGTTCTTTGAAAAGATAAACAAGATTGGTGGCATATAGATCAATGGAACATAATAGAGAATCCAGGAGCAAAACCTCAATTTCTCAACCAACTCATCTTTGGAAAGCCTCCATCACCACCGACTGGGAGAGATAAATCTAATCAGTAAATAGTGCTGGGAAAACTGGCTGACTACATGCAGAAGATTAAAACAAGACTCCTCCCTATCACCATACACACAAATCAACTCTAAATGGATCAAAAACCTAAACATAAAACCTCACACTATAAGAATCTTAGAAAACGCAGGAGATGCCCTTACAGAAATTGGAGTAGGCGACCAATTCATGATCAAAACCCCAAATGCTCATGCCATAAGAGATAAGATAAACAAGTGGGAATTCATCAAACTGACAAGCTTCTGCAAAGCCAAAGAAACCATCAAGAGAGCAGGGAACCACCCATGAACTGGGAAAAATATTGGCCAACTGTATTTCTTATTTCTCACTTGCCAAGTTTATTAAAAAGTTTTTTGAAAAGGAATGTTCAGATGCTTGCCACATTTGGACAGCATCTCAGTTGCCTACAGTGGAGAAGTAGCTCTGTGCTCCATTTCCCCTCCTCCCTAATCCAAAGCAAAGGCTGCTATTTGGGTGGATACCAGGGTATATTTTCTAGCTCTGCTATTTACTGGTAGATTCCAAGGAAAATAAAAGAGCTTGAGGTTTAAAATGACAAAAAGACTCTTTCCACCTCTCTACTGAGCTGTGATAGGTATTTACCATGACTCCTGTGAACCCCGGCCCCAAAAAGTCTCAACAGTTTATTTAAATCTTCAGGGTAGATGATTTTATGACTCCTCCCACACCTATGTGCATTTCAGTAAACCTATTCTTGTCTTTGGGGCAAGCCCCAGTTATTATAAAGAGCCCTGGATCCTTTACTGACAGAGGTTTCTCCTATATAGAACATCAGAGCTGAGGGCTAGTGGGGGTAGTTTTGGGACTGCTCTGTGGATGTTCAGCATTTGGGGGATCCTGTTTTTGGCAAAGGCCTGACACTTGTCTCAGATGCACAGTAGTGGGAGGCTCCCAGCAGTCAGGCAGTCAGTGTACTGCACATTCCAGGTCAGGATACCTCAAAGGAGTCCCTTTGTCCTGAAACTGTGACATGTTTCTCTCCCTGGACTCTAACAAACTCCCTCCCCCACCTCTGTAGATTCCTTGACCACTGTTCACTGTCCTTATGCAGAAAGAAGCTTTTTACCACAGTCATGGCTTCTACTCACTCCCTGCATAGCTGAGCACCACAGAGGTGACAGAGACTAAAATCTACTCCACGCATGCAGACACCTCGAGACCTTTCCAGTTGCCAAGAATAAATGAGAATGAATGAGTCTGGAGCACTGGGATTCATTTTTTTATGCACATCTGAGAGGGAGAGCAGCTCCAGTAAAGGCCATCTCTCAGAATGAAGGAAGGGCAGGATTTCCTGAAGGAAGCCCCCATGTTTCAGGAGGAAAAGTGATTGCTCAGCTTAAAAAGCCTGGATTGTCAGAAGAGCATTGGTTGTGGTCTGCCGCTCAGCTCTGGGCACTTCTGAGTTCCATGTACATTCATGATGTTTTGACACTTGCGTTCCCATTCTCCACAGGCTGCTGTTGTTTTTGATACCAACCTATGTCCAGGCAGCAAGTGACTTGCTTTCTTCCTGGGACCCTGATGCTGCATCTTCACCCTCCAGCCTCAGTCTTCAGATGCAGGCAAGCCCACAGGCAGCAGCTTGGGGCTCAGAGACATTTCCTTTCTCACTCACACCCACCCTGCACCTTCCCCCATGATGCCCATTCTGGAACCCTGTCCCTTTCCCTCCACTTTGTAATTAGGGCACAGTAAGCTTATACAATTGCCACATGGAGGGAATCATTTGTTCAATTGTGCATCTGAAGCAGTTTTTCTTTCCTTCTTTTATTCTTATATTGTAAGAACTGCACTTTTTTAATGTAAAATGATGCAAAACAGCAACCCCTATCTACCTTCTCCATACTACGGACTGGTTGTCCAACCGCAATCACTTTCAACTCTTAACTGTCTCTTCTGCCATTTCCCTCCAAGTTTCTCATTAACATGCTGATGTTAACTATATTCAGACCTATTGTAGGCATTCACTATTGATTTTTATTATGATAGGTGAGGACTGTCCCTTCTCACAAATCTCTCCTTCCCCTACCTCCATTCAACTAATCCATACGTGACATTTTTGATTGAAATCAATTGTATTTATTGATGACAAGTCTAAAAACCGCTCAAATTCTTGAACACCTACAATAAACCAGACATCGTTCTAAGGTGCCTTCCATGCAAGTCCTAATATAACATGCAATCAGTTCTATCATGTGCTAGCCTCTATCTCCATTTTACAGGTGAGGAAATATAACATGCAACCAGTTCTATCATGTGCTAGCCTCTATCTCCATTTTACAGGTGAGGAAATTGAAGCATCTCTTGGTAACTTGTCCAGGGTCCTGAAACTAGGAATTGGCAGAGCTGAAATTAAAAGCCTTGGATTCCGGCCCCAGAATCCTTGCGTTCCACAGAGAGACTGCCCCAAGACGAAGCCTGTTACTGAGATCCTACTGTTGTTCTTGGTGCTCAGGATACACCAGGGAGCAAGACAGAGAAATTCCCAGGAGTCATGGAGCCTCAGTGTTGGGAGGACACTGGGAATGAATGAGCAAACAGGTGGGTGATGAGTGAAGGTTGTGGTAGTTGGGTGAAGATGAAATGAGCCACGCAGGCAGGAGAGCTGCTATTTAGATGGTGGTCAGGGAAGCCTCTTCGGGGCAGGGGCATTTTGTTAGAGGTATGAGTCAAGTGTGAGTGATAAGCATTTCAGTGAGTAGAAAGAACATTCCAGCAGAGGAAGGGCACATGCAAATGCCCTGACCTAAGGCTTGACTGATGTGCTGGAGGAACAGTCACCAAGTACTGTGGAGTGATGAGTGGAACCTGGGAGATGACATGAGATATCACCTGTGGCCAGATCTTGTGGGACCTTTAAAATCATGGGAAGGACTTGGATTTTATCCTCTAAGGTGATGGGGTGTCCACAGAGGATTCTGAGCTGCAGAGGGACATGGTGTGGTACTGGTTTAATGTTCCATGCAAGCTGTGTTGTGTGTGTTCTTGCAACCAGTGTCATTCCTGGCACACGGCACATGCTAAGTGAGTGTCTTCGGAATGTACATGGAGGAAGCCCCAGTAACCTGGGACTGGGGTTACAGAACCCCATTGGTTTCCACTTCTGCTTCTGTAGATTCGACAGGAATAAGGTTTCCATTGCAAGCATCGTTCCTAGGTACGAGAGGGACAAAGATTCACACAGAACTTGCCGGCCTTTGTGGAAACGGTGACTGGACATGTCTGAACATCATTCATGAGCTGCTTTAACAAGAAGGAATATGAGCTTAGGGGTGGTATCATTTAAAAAAAATTTTTTTTGTTTCAGACAAGTTTATATTTACAGAAAGACTGACTGGGCAGGTATCACAGACAATTCCCTCACTGTCCCCCACCTACTTCCCCTATCTCCAACACCTTAGGCTATTTACACTGCTACAGCTAATGAACTAACACATTCTTTCTTTTTTTTTTTAACTTTAAATATTTTTTAAAACATATTTTTTATTTTAAAATTGTGAAGTACAGTTAAGGGTTAGGTATACAAATATGCATCATTCAGGCACCCCTGATGATAAGGCGTGTCCCCCTGTCCTCAGACAGATATTGACTACCGTTAATCCCACCTCCCTTCCCTTCCCTGCCCCCCGCCATAGTTTCCAGCCACTGTCAATCCTTTTCTTATAGTATTACAATAGATGTTCAAGGTTCACTTATGAGAGAACGTGTGGTACTCAGATCTCTGTTTCTGTGAGAGATCACTCAGTATTATTAACTCTAGCTCCATCCAGGTTACTGCAAAATCCATGATTTTGTTCTTCTTTATGGCTGCATAGTATTCCATTGTGTATATGTATCACATTTTTTAATCCAGTCCTCTTTTGATGGACAGCATGGTTGGTTCCAGGTTTTGCTATGGTGAACAATACTATGACAAACATACGTGTGCAGTTATCTTTTTTATAGATTGATTTGAGCTCTTCAGGGTACTAGCGTCCTTACATTATTCAGTTGTCCTTAGTTTTTGCTGAATTTTCTTTTATGTCCCAGTATCCATCCTAGGATCCCTCGCTGCACGTCTCCTTAGGCTGCTCAAAACCATAACAGTTTTGCCGACTTTGCTTGTTTTTGTCATCGCTGGCGAGGAATGCTGGCCAGGTTGTGTCGAATGTCCCTAGTCTGGATTTGTCTGATGTTGCTCTGTTGATGAGGCTTAGATGTTGGGTTTTGGGGGAGGGATCACAGAAGTGAAGTGCCATCCCATTGAGGGTGCATCTGTCACCATAATTCACCACTGCTGATGCTGACCTCGATGACATGGGCAAAGTTCATGTTTCTTGAGTTCCAATCACTGTCAGGTGGCTCCTTCTCCCTCTTCCATACTGAACTCTTTGGAAGGATGGCACAATGTGTAGCCTAGACTTCAGGAGTGTGAGTTATGCTTCACCTCTGGGGATAGAATATCTTCATATATTATTTGGAATTCTTTGTCACAGAAGAATTCTTCTCTATTTCTTTGTTTTCTATTTATTTACACATCAATCATTCTCCATTTAAAAATTTCTGCATTTATTCAACTCTTCTGGGTGTGTTTATTTATTCAATCAATAATTTACTTACATCAGTATGAACGCCTTGACATATATTTTATACTTTAGATTGTAATCCAAAACCACTGTATTTTTTTGTTCAAATTGCTCCAGTTTGCCTATTTGGTGCTTTCGAGTTGACACCCTCATCATTGACACACCCTCATCTTTGTCTGTTTTTTGAGCACCTCTTTGCTTGTTCTTTCCAAGGTGCTCCAGGCTGATATTGTATATTTCCTGCTTGAATCTTAGAAGCAGCCATCTCTCCCAGGAGGTCGGGCTCCCTTTTGCGAGAATGCTATTAGAAACCAAGGTCTGGACAAGATGTGCTTGCTTTCTTACAGGCATTGGAAGTGGAGAGAGGGATTTCTCTTCCGTAGACACAAAGTCTACCTAAGTCCACAGGACCTTATCATTTGCCTGCTGTGTTAGACATTGGCAGCCTTCAAGGGCACAAATGGGTGAGAAATTAATCACAAGCATGTTTACAAGAAGATGAGAGTGGTTAAAATAAAATCCACCGGGCTCGGTGGCTCAGCCTGTAATCCCGCGCCTTTGGGAGGCTGAGGTGAGTGGATTGGTTGAGCCCGTGGGTTTGAGACCCGCCTGGGCAACTTGGCGAGACCTCATCTCTACAATAAATAAAAAAATCAGCCGGGCATGGTAGCGCGTGCCTGTAATTCCGGTTACTCAGAAGGCTGAGGCGGAAGGATCGCCAGAGCCCAGCAGGTCGAGGCTGCGGTGGCCGGGAGCAGCCACTGCACTCCAGTCTGGGCGAAAAAGTGAGACTCCAACTCAAATAAATAAATAAATAAATAAATAATAAATAATAAATAAATCCACCAAAGGAAATACCACATGACCTTCAAAATATAGAAATGAAGTATCCAGCAAAAAACAAACAAAACAACACACACACAGAGCGAAGGTATTTTGTTTGTCACTGAACTAACTCAATAATGGTTGCTCTAGCAAGGTGTTGTTTTACAGGTCATTTGATAAAAACAACCACAATTGTACTGGAAGTGTATTGCAAGGAAGAGGGCTTTGTTGTCAGAATGACCTGGGTTTCTTTCCTGTAATAATGTAGCTGCCTGGGAGCTTAGACGAGTCACCTTGTCTATCTAAGTCTCTCTTTCAGATCTGTAGTGTGGGCAAAATGATCAGGCCTACTTAGTATAGTAGTTTGAAAATTAATGCAATAAGTTTATCAAGTGCTTATTCTCAGCACCTGGCACGCAGTAAGTGCTCAATGAATGCCAACTGCCTGAGATAGGGCAGGAGCACCAGGCCAGTGGAGATACCTACAGCAGATGTTTGAGGGTCAGAGGGCCTATTGGATACCTGCAAATATTTTGATAGAAGAGCACATTTCAGCTTTTGGTGGAGATAGCATCAAGAGATGGGCTCAAACTAATTCAAGACCCTAAATATAGTGTCACCCGTGCAGAGCAATTAGAATCGAATGTTTCCCATTTGGGGTGTGAGAGCTGCTCGATGAATATGCCCTCCGAGACCTGCCCACCCTACAGAGAAGGGGGACAGTGAACTTGCCTGTCTTCCTTGTGCATTCCCTAGGCAGAAGGCTTAGGTTAAGGAATGGTGGACAGAGAGAGCAGGATGGGTACAAGGATTGAAAGGGCCGAGGTAAGCTTTCCATCCAGGACTTGAAGAAATTGAGGATATATCCCAGGGGACAGATTCGAGGATACAGAAGGGTTCAGCTCAGGGGAACACCATCTCTATGGGGGAGGGACTCTTCCATCTCCCGTGTAAGGAGGTTTTGAGGATTTCATCAATGGATGCCAACATCACTTGTTGTAGGGTCCCATGAGCTCTGAAAGCCAGAGGGGGTGGGGAGCATCCACTCCTTGATGGAGCTGGTGACCTCAGGTGATATTCACAACAAAAACAGCACTGTTCTCTGTAAACACATTCCAGACAGGCAAGAGGGGTTTCTCCTCTTTATTCAACTTCCTATTCCCTCATTGCTGCTGTGGTCAATAAGGCACTTGGGATAATGCCACACACTGGAGCTACGCCCTAGTGACAACAGCCCTGAGGCAAACATTTATTCAATCAGCCCGTGATTTATTGTACTGCATATTTGAAGTAATTGCTTTCTTCTTTTTTAACCAGTTTGGTCCCATCCTCTGGTCACATGTACACAACTTACTCTGATTAGCCACTTGCTTAAGTTTGATGGTATTACTTTCTTGTGAGTGAAGAATCAGCTGTGTGTTTGGGCAGCAAAAAGTGCCCTATCAATTCACATTTAAATTTTTATTTCATTATTAAGTGGAATGAAGTGACTTTTCTCTTAAAATTCAGGAGTAAGTTGGCTTAGTAATGAGTGGGGACCTGTCCCCAGGTGTCTTCTCTTCCCAAGGACAGTTTCATGTTTTTTTAATATTTATTTTAGAATTTAGCATAACACATTCATATTTGCTACATGGACACATTGTGTAGTGGTGGAGATTGGGTCTCAGGTGGCCCATTCACAAGGGCAGTTTAATTTTTAAAGAAAATTAGGAAAACATAGTCACACAATGTTGCTTCCCAGGACTTCTGTCCAGGTAGTGAAGACAGCTCATTCGTAATGAAGATGTGTCTCCTGGATCAGGGATTCAGAGTGCCATCGGAGTGTTTACTGAGCATCCACCAGTGACCTCGCTGGGCTCATTCATGGGGCCTCATTTTCTAAATCCACCCTGAAGTGGGTCCAGATGCCCATGATTGTGATAAGCTCACAGGCTCATGTAAGTTGAGCAGAGTTTCCAGGGTCACTCATGGAACATGTGTAAATGAGACTCAGACTGAATTCTGCCTAGTTCTAAGGTCCAGACTTCTTTTGGACACCTGACTAAGGTGTGGGCACATCTGGGAGACTCTATAACCTGAAAGACACTGGTCGGCACAGAAGCCAGGCTAGTCAGTGGGTATACTTAGGATGATGGTCACGGGCCATCTGCCCATCTGTGGAAGTGTTTTGTGTTGGAGTCAGGAAGTTTCGAGATGGTCTGGGAGAAACAGTCTCTATACTCTGAGCATCTCAAGGTCTGTGTCTCCCAAGTCTTTTTGTTGGGAATAGAACTGATTAATGTGAAGATGGTGTCTTAGTTTGCTGGTTCAGTAACTGTCCCCAGTCATGGTTACCATGTATTATAATGCTATTATATATAATAATACTAAAATTATACATAAAAGTATCAAAACAATAAGATGTCTTCTTTTATAAGCTTGTCCTTTAACTTTATATATCATTCCCCACTTAGCCTTTTCATCATGAGTGTATCCCAGGAGTCTCACTCTTATAAAATATTACAACAATTCAGTGATTTGGGATGTGAAGTACTGAGGAATCTGGGAGTCTCCATCAGAGGTAAAGGGTCTTGGGGGAATTGTTCAGTGCCCAGGACACAGAGTTGAGAAAACGTGGCTGTGGGTAACCAATGAGGGGCTACAGGAGAAGGTATTGTTTACCATGAATGGAGAAAGGCTGGAAGAGGGATCAAGGGCAAGGAGAAGGGCAGCAAACACCTGCTGAGTGTTTATCTAGGGAGATGGAAATCAGTATCCCCATTTTATATAAGAGGAAACTGAGATTTAGAGAAGTTACATAACTTGGTCAAGTTCAAGCAGCTGTCCAGCAAAGCTGAGACCTGTGCCTAGTTTTCCAGATGCCAGAGCCAGGTGTCTTCTCACAACCTTGACTGGCCGCTCAGCAAATCAGGAGTTGATTCTCAGCAGAGATTTAACACTTCCCCTCTTCTCTAAGGGGTTTCACCATTTCTCTCATTCCAGGAACAATCTGCCTGTGTCTTCAGTTCTGGATGCAGCCACTGAGTGGCAACGTTGTCCATCTATGGCTCTGGCTCAGTCCCGGGAAGACTTGAAGGAAGAGAAGGAGCTGCCCTGCCTGTGTGGCTCTGTGTGAGCTGTTTCTGCTCTATATTCATTTCATCCTCCCAACAACCCTGGAAGAAAGAGGGTACCCCATTTTCCAGACATTGATAATCTGACCAATTACACTGGTGAGCGGTAGAAGCAGGAATGGAGTCAGGGTCCATCTTGACCTCAAGACCTGCCCCCAACCATGCTGGACTCCCAAAGGAAATGCCATTGGTTCCCCCTGAGTACACCGTATTATGGAGAAGTGGACAGTGGGGATTCCCCTTGAGTCTAGATAGGCATGGCCTAGTGAAGGAGGAGTTGGTGAGGAGTAATCAAGCCTGAGGTTTGGCTTTTGAAGGGAATAAGTAGATTGTCTAGTGGAAATCTACAGTTACCATTCTCGTGTGACCCTCTTAGGATGCTGCTTCTATCGAGGACTAGCATACCATCCCTCAGCAAATTTCTCCTCCTGCTCTGAAAGAGACTGCCTTTTATTCCTGATGAAGTAGTTGGCTGGTGCTTGGGGGCCAGGCTGTTTGAAAAGCGTGCCCTGCATATGCCCATGTCAGACCCAAGACAGGCAGGGTTGTGCTTGGGCCAGCTGGACCCAACTGTCGGGCTGATTCCCTGCATTTCCTCCCAGCTCTGCCCTCAGTGTCATGATGTAGGAGCTTGAAATCAGTCACAGTGGGGTACTTTCACCACAGAAATTGGCAAACGCTAGAAACCAGGACCCCTTCCTCCTGTGGGCCTGACTGTCAGTGAGTACCTGCTCACCACTGTCCACCTGGCAGCAGGAGGCTCACACCCAAGAGGCAGGTGGAGGCAAAGAGATGGACCAAGGAAGCCCATGGACTTACAGCTCTCATCTCATCCTCACAACGGAATGAAGTATTTTTGAATTGCTTCACAACTGAAATATCTTTTTCTCTCTCATTTTTTGTTGCTGAGTGCAAGTAACTGAACTTGAGAAGTTAAACATGCAAGGTTAGAAAATTAGGTTCCTGAACCATCCGAGAAAAAATGCTACAGGTCTCATTGCTGAAAATCACTGTGGTCGTCTTCAAAGTACTCCCCTTGATAAACTATGCACCTATGCCAGTGCCTAGTCCACCTGTCAATGTAATTTCTCAATTTTTGTCTGGAATGGCCATCAGAGCTGTTGCAACTACTTGTTAAGGTCTGACAATTAAGATCATGAACTTGCCACTGAGCATTTACGTTATCAGCACTGTACATTAGAATACCTTCCCTACTCACCTGTTCTGGCCCCCAATGACTTTTTTCTTTACCTGAAGGTAAAGGAACTATTGGAAAGAAGACATTTGATGACATTCAATACAACCACGGTTCTGATGGTCATTCCAGAAAAAACAATCCAAAATTGTTTCATGGATGGACTTGGACCTGGCATCAGTGCAGAGCTTCCCAAGGGGAGTACTTTGAAGGTCACGTTAGTGATATTCAGCAATGAGGTATGAGTACATGCACTAAAATGTCAGCTGTCCTATAATGTGCCTCTACTAGAAAACAAGATGGCTAATGCTGGACTGTGTCTCTGGGCCCAATCCTGTGTTGGAGTCTTTTGGGTCCTGAGGAGGTGGGACATACACACACAGAAGGGGCTGTGGTGTTAGCTATGAAGCAATGGGTCACACAACACTCAGGACTCCCTCTGAATAATTAGGAGAGCAGATCTCCCCTTCATTTCTTTTTCAGAGAGCCCTGTGTCTTGAGCCCCTCATGGGTCAAGCTTTCTTTTAGAAGAGGAGGTGCTGGGTGAGGTCGTACAGTCTGTGAAGCCACCTTGGGGCTCAGTGAGTATAGCAGTTGGTGACTGGACATGAAGGGAAGTCTCTCCTGGTGCCGGGATGAACGTGTGCTGAATATTGGCTGAGTGACCAGCAGTCGCCACCTGTAGTTTAGCTGAAAGCTGCTTGTCTATTTCCTGGGCACATGCGACATACCCAGCATATTCAAAGACAAACTTAGACCTAGGGTAAGGCAACAAGGCAGTAACTTGCATGAGTCTGAGAGTGAGGGCCTTGTCACCTCACCTGTTCACACTTCTGGTTCTGCATGAGAAGGGGAAGGGCCAAAGCCAGAGCACCTGGTTACATCACAGATGATGAACAGCTTGCTGGGAGAGCCCAGAGCCCCATCTGGGGCAGAACAGGGCCAGCGGGCCCGGGGCCATGTGAGCAGCATCTAGAGGGGACAACAGACATTTGACTGGGGTGGCAGGGAAGGGGCTCATGCCATGGAGTGGGAGCAGGTGGGCAGGCTGAACTGATGGTGCACCCTACGGAGGTCCTTAAGGGATGGGATTGACTCCATAAATGGGGAGTTGCTTTCGTGCTGGGGTCTCCCTTCCCTCTCTCCCCATTGCGGTGAGCCTCAGATGTATTTGAGCACATTCTGGGGGTTGATTGTGGGGTCTGTAAAGTCTACATGTTTTCCGGCAGGGATAGAGAAGCTGTGGCCTGAGCCCTTGGTGGGTGGAAGATTGTGTTGGTTGATTTGTTCTGTGCACCCACTCTAGATGGGAGAGAGATACTGATAACCTGAGGCCAATAACCTACAGGGAATTCTGGCAATGAAGGAAGACCTATAAAGATACACCTACCTTATCAGGGCTTTCCAGAGACACAGAACCAACTGGATATTCAGTTGTCCATGATCGTTCAAGATAGATTGGTTCCAGGACCCCTGTAGACACCACAATCTACGGGGCAGGCTCCCAAGATTGTCTTTAGCACAAGGGCTCTCATCACCCAACTTTTGGAGCTCTTCTATCCAGAGTGGTGTTCTCAGGCTTCCCAGCATCCCAAGACCCTCGTATAACGTGGCATAAAACTTGTACACCATGTAAGCACATCCTACTGTGCAGACTAAACCATCTCTAGATTACTCATAATGCCATATGAACAGTTTTAATGCTCTGTTGCTTTTTAAGTGTATTTTTTTGTATTCTTATTTTTTCAAATATTTACCATCTACAGTCTGTTGAATGTAAAACCTGGGAGTATGGAGGACTGACTGTATGTAACCAATAAATAGGGATTGATTATAGTAATCTGTGTCTGAAGGCCTGAGAACATGGCACCAGTGGTATAAGCCCAAGGTCAAAGGCCTGAATATCAGGAGTGTCAGTGAGTGTGGGAGATGGAGGTCCCAGTGCTAGAAGAAAGAGTGCATCGCCTTTCCTTGATTTTTCTTTGTTACTCCCAGGCCTTCCATGGATCGGAGGAGGCCAACCCCCTTAGAGAGGTCAGATCTTTTTAACCCAGTCTAAGGAGTCAACTCTAACCTCTCACAGAAAGACTCTGCTATCTGCATTTTTCTTCAACCACCTAAATTTAAAGTTTGACACCTAAAGTTAACAGTCACCAGGCCTGTCTGATGTGGCTTACATACTTAGCTTGGGTGGAAGCTTGACCTCAGCACAGGCCTGAGCCTTCTCTCCCCCAGTAGGGACTTCCTCAGGTTTAAAAGGTGAGGTTTAAAAGGTGAGATGTTTGTTAAGATGAAAACACCTCATGAAAACCAGACTCAGGGACACTGTGAGGACAGAGCCCACTGCCCCACAAGGGAGGGAAGGACTCACTGCCTCCAGCTCAGGGTTTGAGGGTCCCTGGTTCTGTGGAGATACCAACTAGGTTTCTCAGGCCAACACTCATGTAGGAGGCTGCTGGGCTCGTGGTGCAGGCCTGTGTGTGACTCAGAGTGCAGGGGAGGTGGCTGAGGTTGGCCAAGGGCTGCCGTGGGGCCCAGAGGTACTGGAGGTGCAGCCACAGGGCTAGGTTCCTTTGCCAGGGAGGGGAGTGTGGGGGGCGAGATGCTGACTGGGACAGGTCTGGTCTCCCTCTCCCTCAGTGTAGCTTCTCAAGACTGAAGCCATCTTAGTGTGGGACACTATTTCACTGATGGGGAACTTGGATCTGTAAAGAAGATTACTCTGAGATTCTGGCTGTGTGGACCTAGGCCTGCCTCTGCCACTTACTCATCAGTAAAATGAGAAGGAAATCATAATGATATCCTTGAGCCTGCCAGGTAGATATTTGGGAGGTGTTGATGATGACTTAGCTCTGAGAAATGTCTGTTATGTAGTTTCAGCAGGAACATATTCAGTGTACTCCCAAGTGTCCTTGGGTCAGAGTCCTCCCTTCCTTACCCTGTGGAACTTTGCTCAGGACAGGCTCCTGCCTCATTCCCATGTGCACAGGAGCCCAGTTCGGTGACCTGAGCACAGAAACTCCCTCATCCACATTTGGTGGTCCCTCACCCTTGGAATGGTTTCCTCATGAAGATGTATCTCAATTAGCTCACGCACAATGGTGTAGTTGCTTTTATTTTCTCTTTTGCTATTATAGTAATAAGTTAAATAAGATTTATTTGATCTATTTTCCTTCAAATCCACCTGATGTTGGTGGGACAATGCCATATTCCATTTCCCTTTAGATTTTCCTGCCAGAAACTATCTTTAATATTATTTCTTATGTTTTCAAAGTTTTTAGTAGTGGTTAACAGCATTTTCTTTTTAGAACTAAAAGGCTTGTACTAAAGGGTTTATTTTAGCTCCATGATTTTTTGGTGTAGAAAAACAGCCCTTCACATGGCAAGAGTGATGCCATCTTGAAGCAATGCCACAATGATCGCTGATGCTTGATTCTTGCACCTGCAGCAAGGTCGTTAAACACTATCTGTAGTACAAAAATCCCTCTTACAGAAATCCTGTTGGTAGCATAGATAACCCACATGAAGTTGTTTATCTAACCTTCACACCAGTCACTAGTTTAACAGGAAAGTCTGAGCCAAGACCAGCATCAAATGTTTAACCACAAAAACTTTCTATATTATGAACATTTTCTAGAGGGTGGGTGCACAGATTCATGTCTCACAGCCCTCCAGACAAAAGTTCCTATTAAATGCTTCCTTCTAAGAAACTGGATTTCTCGGCATCTTTCTTTGACCTCTCAGCCCCCTCAGCCTTTTGGGTAGGTTCGTATATACCTGCTTCCCACAAAACATTCAGTAGGGCTAAGGGAACAGCCTCTAGCCAGAGATTCCAGAAATGGCTTCCAGAGCCGCACTGCCGACCTGAGACTGGGAAAGATGCCACCTGCGTCACAGACAGGAAACTGCAAGGTTAGGATTGGCTAGTCGTGATCATGCCATTGCTGTTAGAATTCCATGCCTGCAGAGCATCCTTGACCCCCATGAAACTCAGTCTCCATAAAAGTTGTGTGTGTCAGAAACAGAAAACCAAATACCCATGTTCTCACCTACAAACTGGAGCTAACCACTGGGTAAGGCATAAGAACAACTCAACAGACATTAGGGACTCCATAATCACTGGCCAGATCACCGAATGTCTTGCATGTATTAGGGTGTGATGCAATTTACGTGGGGCCTCTTAACGTGGATCTTGGAAGGGAGAACAGGAAGAAGGCAGAGGACAGGAAGGGAACATCTCAACTGGTAGAGCAGAGAGGCGACTGGATAAAGAAATAATTCACTCAGCAAAAATTCTCCATCTGGCTTATCTTACATATATTATCAGCAGATTGAGAGTAAAGGAAGAGAAAAAAAACCACATAAGCAGAAATTCAAAGAAAACCAGAATGATTAATTAATACTAGTAAAATGTACTTCAAGCTGGGCTCGGTGGCTCAGCCTGTAATCCCGCACCTTTGGGAGGCTGAGATGAGTGGATTGCCTGAGCCCACGGGTTCTAGACCCGCCTGGGCAGCAAGACCTCGTCCCTACAATAAATCAAAAAATCAGCCGGGCGTGGTAGCGCATGCCTGTAATTCTGGCTACTTGGAAGGCTGAGGCGGAAGGATCGTCGGAGCCTAGCAGGTCGAGGCTGCAGTGGCCGGGAGCGGTCACTGCACTCCAGTCTGGGTGACAGAGTGAGACTCCAACTCAAAAAAAAAATGTACTTCAGAGCAAAGACAATCACGAAGGGAAAAGTGGTCTATGACATATGACCAAGGAATCCATTCTCCAAGAAGAGAGAACAATCCTAAATGTGTATGCACCTAAAACAGAGGTTTAATATGAATGAAGCAAATACTAACAAAACTGAAAGAGAAATAGAGAAACTCACAGTTAAAGTCAGGAACTATAACACTCCTCTCCTAGTAATAGAACTAGTAGATGGAAAATCATCAGGAATATAGAATTGGACGCTACTGTCAATCATCTGGATCAAACTGACATTTACAGAAGACTCCATGTAATAACAGCAAAAACCACATTCTTTCAAGGGCTTATGGAAAGTTCACTAACATAAGTGCCATTCAGGGTCATTTTAAAGTGCTTGACAAACTGCACAGATTTGAATGAATATATGTTAGATTCTCTGATCATAATGGTATTAGACTACGCATTGTAACAGAAAGTAAATAGATTAACTTCAAACACTTAGAAATTATACAAGACACTTCTAGATATTCAATGGTCAACAAAAGTGTCAAAGAAAATTAGAAAGGATCTGAACTAAATGAAAATGAAAATATACTAAATAAAAATTTGTGGGATGAGGTTGAAGCAATGCTTTAAAAGGAATTTGTAGAATTAAAGGTTTACATCAGACAAGAAGGAATATCTCATTAAAAATTAAATTATCGGCCGGGCTCAGTGGCTCAGCCTATAATCCCAGAACTTTGAGAGGCCGAGGCAAGTGGATTGCCTGAGCCCACAGGTTCAAGACCAGCCCAGGCAACTTGGCGAGACCTCATCTCTACAATAAATAAAAAATCAACCAGGCATGGCAGTGCATGCCTGTAATTCTGGATACTTAGAATGCTGAGGCGGAAGAATCACTGGAGCCCAGCAGGTCATTGCTGGGGTGACCATGAACATGCCACCACACTCCAGCCTGGGTAAGAGTGAGACTCCAACTCAAAAAAATTAAATTAAATTATCAAAATCAGAATTAAGGCAAATAAAAGCAAAAATAAGCCTAGAGCAATTAGAAAGAATGAAATAGTAAACATAAGAGCAGAGAATATTGAAACTGACATATCTGGCAATGGGTATATTTGAAAAACATTCAGTTAAAATTATACCTAGGAAGGATCGCAGGAGCCCAGCAGGTCGAGGCTGCGGTGGCCGGGAGCGGCCACTGCAC
>NW_007087279.1:64341-85244 GCF_000164805.1 Carlito syrichta | reverse complement strand
ACCTAATGGTGAAAACCAAATGCTGTTTGTCCAATATTGGAAACAATAAAGATGCCCAATTTCACCAAGTCTATTCAACATTGTACTGTCAGTTCTATCAAGTGCATTGCAGCAAAAAAATAAGCAAATAAAAGAAATGAAAAGCATACAGATTGAAAAGTGCAGAATTGTCGATGTAAACAACTTTCTACAAAACTTCTAGAACTAGTAAATGAGTTTAGCAACATTTCAGGATACAAAGTCATGGTTAGAAATAAATCATAAATCCATAGACAAGTGAAGGGCATTAACACCAGGTTACAACGTTGGGACTCCAGGTTGTGGTGAGTCCATTGAGGTTCTTGAGGGAGTCTGCAGAGACAGAGAGTCATCTATCCAGGGCTGCAAAATGGACTAGAGGGTGGGGCACGGTATTGGTGGCATGAAACCCTCATAAGCTTTGTAGCCATGATTGTGGACATGTGCGCTAGCCTTCAGTCCCCTGTTTATTCCTGTTAACATTCAATATACACTGAAAGTAGGAATCATTTTATTTCATTCAATTGGGGCATATCCTGCACAGATCTTTGGAGAGAAGTTAATGATAATATCACCACCTGCTATAGTTAATGCATCTCAGTGTCTCCTGGAAAATTCTTACCTGCTTCCTTCACACTAGCAGGGCTGAACTTCTGGAACTCTGCAGGGGAAGGAGTTGAGTTCAGAACAAATATTGCACAATTCAGAGAAACATCTCTACTGCCCAACCCATCCGGAAGAGAAAAGATTCTAGGTCACTGGAATACTCCAACATGTAATCTACATATTTTGGGATGACGTTAGTTATAAATTAACACAGTTGTATGGCTAGACGCAGGGGTGTGTTGTGTCTGTATGTCTGTCTGTGGAGGTGTGTGCGCTTTCTGTGTGTCCTTTGCAGAAGCTGCAATGATGGATTATGAGTTTCCTCTTTTCCTCTGATCTGCTCCAAGAAGACCTGCAGGCTAAACTGGGAAAATAAAAAGGATAAACACACAGTTTTGTCTCGTATACTTTAAAAAAACTATGCCAATAGCAAGTTGTTTTGTTTGTATGAAGCATTAGGGTAGTGGTTGAGACAGGAAGGATATAATTTGTTGTGTAGGAGAAAGTTTTCAATAGTTTTTTGTAGGCAGTTAAATTATATATGGCTGGGCTTTGTGGCTCACCTTGTAATCCCAGCACTTTGGGGGCCAAGGCAAGTGTTGCCTCAGACTGCAGGTTCGAGACCAGCCCAGGTAACTTGGCAAGACCTCACCTCTGCAATAAGTCAAAAACTAGCTGGACATGGTAGCGCATGCCTATAGTTCCGGCTATTTGAAGGCTGAGGTAGAAGGATTGCGAGAACCCAGAGGGTCAACACTGGGGTGACCGTGAGTGTGCCACTGCACTCCAGCCTTGGCAACAGAGTGAGACTCCAACTCAAAAAAAAATTTTATCTGAAAATACTCCAACCTTTCCTGTGAGAAAAAAAACTGGTTTATTACCAGACAACACACACAATGAGAACTTCTGCTTTCATTTCCTATGGAAGAAGAATACAGCTTCCTTCTCTCCAAGTTCCACATAGTATAAACAAGGGAAGTTGGTGTGTTGCAATAGCGTGTGATGAGAGGGAGTGGAGGGCATCAAAGGGACACATCCACTGGTCTGGGGCCTGGGAGAGGGTGAGGATGCAGGTCCTGTGCCAGACACCACGGCATGTTGGGCTGGAGGAAGCTGAGACAAAGTCTGGTGGTTTAGGAGCTTTGTGGCAATGTCCTCACCAATAAGGGCCAGACACAGCTTCAGTTTTTCTCTTGTTTTCTTTCCTCTTATGATTCTGACAGTAAAATGAAACCATTACCTGTGAGGTAAGAGCCATGGATCTGACCCACTGCCAGTATTTACCAACTGCCTAGGAAGAAGGAGAGGAAAGAGCCAAGTATAAGGCATGGATTCTGGATAGAGCTGTTGAATGAGAGAGGGAACCAGAAACAGGCTGGAAGACGAGGATAAGTGTGGCATTAGATACATCGACGTGAGGCACCCGTAGAGATAGCTGGCAGAGGGTGAATGCAGGGCTTGATGCTACACAGAGGATGTGGGGTAGAAACCCAGATTTGGGCAGGAGCATCACATGAATGACCCCTGAGGACAGGGAAGCAGACATCCTAGTGGGAGCTTACGTAGCCACATGAAAATTGGAACAAAACCTTGGAAGCACCAACATTTGAAGGAAGGGTGGAGGAGAAGGAAGAAGAGGCAACAAAGGAACCCAAGGAGAACAACAGCGGGGAGGAGGAAACCCAGAAGATTGTGAGATCAGGAAAACCAAGCAAGAGAGTGTTTCCAGAGGGAGAACGGGGTCAGCAGCACCAAATGCTGGGCAGTTGCTGGACACCTGGTGACACTAGAGAAGTGCTCCTGGAGGAAGGCCCAGGAATGAACGTCAAGGAGCAAGTGTAGAAGTGTTCTTGTGACGTGGAAGATGAAGAAACAGGATGATAGTCCATGTATGAGCTTAAGGGGATTTTCAGAAAGGGAATCCCGAGAATGTGTAACAACTGCAGCAAAGGAGTGGTCAGGGTCAGCGATACATCCCTGAGAAAGAGGAACCCCATGAGAGAGCTGTGTTTCTGAAGCAGTGGGAGAAAAAGGGACTTGAACCACTGGTGAAGTTTCTCACCTTAGACAACAGGGGAACAGTGTCTTGGGTGGGGATGGGAGAGAGCTAGGACAGATGTAAGTAAATGCAGGCCAGTGGGAAGTTTGGTGGTGGGAACTTAAAGTCATTATCCTCTGCTTTTTATTTTTCCCTGAAAAATAGGAGGTTCTGTCACTGACTACAAGTGATTAGGGTGGTGACTTATTTTTCTCAGATTGCTATTAAAAAATCACTGTAGACTTTATAGGTCAAATAATATAAATGTATTTTCTCACAATACTGAAGGCTGAAAATCTGGGATCAGGAAACACACATCGTTGTGTGAGGGCTCTCCTCATGGCTAATAGATGGGCCACTTCTCCCAGTGTGGTTTCATCATGGCAAGAGAAGGGGGTTTGGGGAGAGTGAGAGAGAGAGAGACCAATTACTTTTCTTTTTTTTTTTTGAGTTGGAGTCTCACTCTTGTCTCCTAGGCTGGAATGCAGTGGCACACTCACAACCACCACAGGCTCGAACTGCTGGGCTCAGGCGATGCTTCCACCTCAGTCTTCCAAATAGCTGGAACTACAGAGGCACACTACCATGCCTGGTTAGCTTTTTTGTGATTTTTTGTAGAGACAAGGTCTCCCCAAGTTGCCCAGACTGGTCTTGAACCCCTGGGGCTCAGGCAATCCTCTCGCCTCAACCTTCCAAAACGCTGGCATTAGAAACTGAGCCACCAAGCCCGTCACCAATTACTTTTCAATCATCTGATTTCCAATCACCATTGCACTGGGCTTTAGGGATCCAACTTATCAATTTTTGGGAGACACAATTCAGTCTACAACAGGAAGTTTGGGAGAATGTGAGGGGCAGTCAGTGAAGATATATGCTCTGGATTCAAACTACCTGGATTTAAATCCTTGTTGCAATTCTTACTAGCTCTGTGTACATGAACCAATGACTTAGTGTTTCTAGATCTCCTTTTGTTTAATCTGTAAATGGAGATGATGATACTCATTTCACAGAGTGTTTATGAGGATTAAATGTGGTAAAACCTGCAGAATGCTTAGAAGAGTCTTGGCCCATAGGAGGCACTCAATAAGTGGTGGCTATTATTAATTTATATAATCTTTAGTTGTGATGCACATGACTGATTGTTGAGTGGCGTTAAGGATTGGTTGAGTTTAGGTGTTGTGAGTTTATAATAATGTGTCATTCAGGAGGTTGTGATTCTGTCAGGCAGTGTGAGTTCTGTGCAGTAGCTGGATAAATCCAAGGTTCCTGATAGACTAAGTAGATGAGAACCAGTTGTAGGAGAACAAGGGCATTTAGGAGCCTGCTGGAGTATTTGGTGTGCTCATCCCTGAGGTTTCAGCAAGATGGTGAAAGAAGTGTGGCAGATATGGTGAGCAGGTACTCAAAGGAATTTTTCAACCACAGAGAGGAAAATAAGGCCCACATTTATCAGGCTCCTTGGCAGCTGGGACTCTGTATGTAATTTAAATTTCATTATCAGAGGTAGGCTTGGAAGTTGAAAATATGGAAGAAACCATCCTTTTACTTTTTTTTTCCCTGCTGTCTGTGCTGACAGTCATGTCATCACTGGGTTTTCTGCAGTAGCAGAAGGTCCTGTGTGTCTTATTATATCTATAGGTGTTAGGAGACAAAATGTTGAATGTTAATCTTTTTTAAACAAGTGTTCATGTAGAAGGCATGCATGTCTCTGTGGTCAACAGTGGCTTCCTGACTCTGGATCACAGCTGAGATGTTTTGTTATTTGCACCAAGCATCCTAGTTGATGAGTGCTAATGCCATGCATGATCAGTGTGGGAATTAGGCTAGATAAAATATCTGAACTTGTCCTGAATGAGAAGTAACCAAGAGATTAGTAGACAAATGACTGTGATGAGAAGTTGTAGAGTGTGATACAGTTAGATATATCCTCCAATGAATGGGTAGTGAACATTGTGTTCAGTTTTTATTTGTTTGGCCATGTTTTAATTTTCCTTCATTTTTGAAGGACAGTTTAGCAGGATAGCAAATTCTTAGTTGTAAGATATTTTTCTCAATACTTTGCATGTGATATCCAAGTGCCTTCTGGCATTCATGGAACTAGCTGCTACTCTTTTTTTTTTTGTTTTTGTTTCCTTGAGTTGGAATCTCACTCTGTCACCCATATTGGAGTGCAGTGGCATGCTCCCAGCCACCGCAGACTCGATCTGCTGGGCTCTGGCAATTCTTCCACCTCAGCCTTTCAAGTAGCCAGAACTACAGGCGTGGATACCACGCCCAGCTAGTTTTTGATTTATTGTAGAGATGAGGTCTCACCAAGTTGCCTGGGTGAGCCCCAAACCCATGGACTCAGGCAATCCCCTCACCTCGGCCTCCCAAAGTGCTGGGATTACAAGCTGAGCCACTGAGCCCGGCAGGTATTATCTGCTACTCTTATTGGAGATCCTTCATAATGGTGCATCCCTTTTCTATTTTGGCTAGAAGATAGGTTCTCTGATTTGAGATTTTGAATCTCATTTTTAAATGCCTATGCTGACATCTTCTTAAGTTAGACTTATTTGGAGTTCATTGAACTTCTGGATCATGTAGTTTGGTGTTTTTCTTTAAAACAAAATTTGAGAGCAAGAAGATGGGATGGGATGCCCCACTCATATTGTTCAACAGCAACACAAATTTTAGAGGTTTTCACGGACAAAAGTACATTTGTGAGCAAACTGGAATCTAGTTAGGATGTTGTAAAACCCTGGAAGAATGCAAGACTAAACAACATGCACTAATTAGCAACATAAAAACATATGAAAACATAAATATCATTGGTAAGGATGCATCTGTAGTCAAGTATAGAGTAATCTAATGCTGCAAAAATTCACTTACAAGAAGCCTGCAAGAGCCTTAAGGAAACACATAGACTACAAGACAAGCAATTTTAAAAAGATAGCCCTTGAGAATGGAAGCTAAAGAGAGCAGGCATGGCTGTACTTGTATTTAACAAAATAGTCAATCAGTCAAAATCTGTCAAAAGATACAATGATGATTAGTACATAATGATAAAGGGTCAATTCATCAAAAAGATATGCAATAAGTATATAGGCATCATATAAATTGCATCATATAACTTTATAAAGTAAATATCAATAGAACAGAAAGGAGAAATAGGGAGCTAAAACCTGAAAGTTTTTCCTCTAAGTTTAGAGAGAAGACAAGTGTGCCCACTCTCATGACCACTTTTAAAAACAATAAAAGAAAACCTAGCCAGAAAAAGTAGGAGAAAAAGAAACAAAGGTATCAAAATGGAAAGAAAGAACAAAATTGTCTGTGTTTGCAGATGACACACTCATATATTGAAAGAGCCCTAGACACTCCACCAAAAATCTGTTCGAACCAATACATGCATCAGGTAAGTTGTAGAAAATGATCTCGACTTACACAAGTTAGTGGCATTTTTATACACTAACAATCAAAAAAGAAATGCACCAAAAAATGAAAGAAATCTATTTGCAATAGCATCAAACAAAATAAAGCACTTTAGGAGTAAATTCAACCAATATGGTGAAATACCTGTACACTGTAAACTATAAAATATTGATGAAAGAAATTGAAGATGACACATAGAAATGGCAAGGGATTATGTGATCATGCACTGAAGAATTAATATTGTAAAATGTCCTTTCTACCCAATACCTACCAATATTTCAGTGCCATTCTCCACAGAAATTCTCAAATTTGTGCAAAATTACAGAAGATTCCTAATAACCAAAGTAATTTTGAGCAAAAAGAAGAAAACTATAGGCATCACAATTGCTTGGTTTCAAACTATATGACAAAACTATAACAATGAAAGCAGTATGATAGTGGCCTACATAGAGCCCTGAAATAAATTCATGCTCTAAGGACAACTGATCTTTGCCAAGGGCTCCAAAATGTACAAGAAAAATAGTCTCATCAATTAATGATGTTGGGAAAAGTGGATTTTATGCAAAAGTATAAGATTAGACTATTAATTACATCAATATTAACTCAAAATGGAGTAAAGTATTAAATGTAAGCTATGAAGTTCTAAAATTTCTAGAAGAAAACAGAAAGCTCTACTTGAAATTGATTTTGGCAATGATTTTTTTGGATATGACAGCAAAAGCACTAGCTTCAATAGAAAAAATGAACAACTGGTGATATTTTAAGCTAGAAAGCTTCTACCCTGAACAGAAATTATTAACAGAATGAAGAAAGAAGCTATGAATTTGGAGATTATAATTGTAAACTATCTGATAAATGGTTAATGTCCAAAAACATACTTGAATTTTATATAATTCATTAGGCAATAAATCAACAAGCTAAAAAATGTACATGAGACGTGAATAGACATATCTTCCAGATAAAATGTACAGATGGGCAGCTGGTATTTGACTCATTATAAAAGAAATGCAAATCAATAACCCAATGAGCTATTATCTCACATCTGTTAGGGTGGTTACTATAATAAAAAGAGACAAGAGATTAGTGTTGGCAAGGGTGTGAAGAAAAGGGAGTCTTGGACACTGTTGTAATATGTATGTGAATGTATGTATGCATCTATACACCATGAAATGTGTATGTAAATTGGAGGCTGCATACCGTGTTTCATACCTGTAATCCAGCACTTTGGGAGGCCAAAGCATAAGGATTGCTTGAGTCCAGGAGTTCAAGACCAGCCAAGGCAACATAGTGAGATCTTGTCTGCACAAAAAATTTTTAAAAATTAGCTAGGAGTGGTGGTGTACACCTGAAGTCCCAGATACTTGAGAGGCTGAGGCTGAAGGATCAGCCCAGGAGGATGAGGCTGTGGTGAGCTGTGACCATGCCAGTGTAGTCTAACCTAAGCAGCAGAGTGAGATCCTGACTCAAGAATACAAAAAGAATGTAAATTGCTATAGCATTTATGGAAAACAGTATGAAGAATTCTCAAAAAATTAAACGTAGAACGACTAACAATTCCTCCTCTGGGTATATATCCAATGAAATAAGTATCTGTCTGAAAGTGATATCTGTACCCTCATGTTTACTGAAGCATCATTTCCAATAGCAAAGGTATGAAGACAACCTAAGGGTCTGTTGAGAGATGAATAGGGAAAATGTGGTGCATATAGTGTGTATATATTATATATATATATACATATGTATTTAAATAAATGTATGTATGAATACCATGCAGTTAAAGAGAGAAGGAAATCCTTCTATTTGTAATTATTTGGAAGAACCCAGAGGGCATCATATCGGGTGAAATAAGTCAGACACAGAATATCAGACATTACATGATAATTTATATGTGAAATCTATAAATGTTGACCTCATGAAAGACCTGGGGAGATGTTGATCAAAGGGTATAAACTTGTAGTCATTAGATGACTAAGTTTTGGGGCTCAAATGTACAGCATGGTGACTACAGATTATAGTTCATTCTACTCCATTGTAGATTGTTTACCTGAAATTTACTGAGAGTAGATGTTAAGGGTCCTCACAACATGCGCACGTATACACACACACACACACACACACACACACACACACACACACACACACACACACTAATACCTAGGTGAAGCATTTGTTAATTAATTCAATTGTGGTAATCATCTTATAATGTACAAGTACATCGAAACATCATGTCGTATTCCTTGAGTATTTACAATTTCTATTTATCAGCTACACCTTAATAAAGCTATAAAAAACAAAATTTGGAAAATGTATTGTCAATATTTCTTCAAGTATTTTCTCCTTCTCCTCCTTTTACAGAAGTTCATTATATATATTTTGGTATGATTGATGGTGTACAACAGGTCTCTGAAGTTCTATTTATTTTTCCTTACTTTTTTCTTTCTATTCCTTAGACTAGATCATTTAAATTCATAAATCTTCAAGACCGCTGACTATTTTTCAACCTGTTGATATTTATTATTGAACTCTACTAGGTGATTTTTTCATTTTTGTTATTACAATTTTCTTTTTTTTTTTCAGTTGGAATCTCACTCTGTCGCCCAGACTGGAGTGCAGTGGCCACTCCCGGCCACTGCAGCCTCGACCTGCCAGGCTCCGGAGATCCTTCCGCCTCAGCCTTCCCAGTAGCCGAAATTACAGGCGCGTGCCACCATGCCCAGCTAATTTTTTTATTTATTGTAGAGATGAGGTCTCGCCTGCCCAGGCGGGTCTCGAAACCACTGGCTCAAGCAATCCACTCACCTCAGCCTCCCAAAGGCACGGAATTACAGGCTGAGCCACCAAGCCTGACTTATTACAATTTTCAAATACAAAGTTTTTCTTGGTTCTGTGTTACACTTTCTCTGCTTTTATTGTTTGCATCAGTTCTTTGTCTCTACCTCAAAGAATAGATGTTAAATGATACTAAATGTTCGCCTGTGATTGCTTAATTCTGAGTGAGCCATTAAATACCCCCCACCAATCATCCTGTTATTTTATGTTTTCTATTTATCTTATAATTTAAAAGATATATATATTACATATCTATAGTCTATGCATACTTTTTTTAAATTTTGCTACCAGCAATTAAGAGTTAGGATTGCTGAGGGGGAGTGAGGGAAGGGCGTGGAATGAGAATGCTGTCATCTGCCCTACTGCTGTCAGCTCCTCTCCCAGCCAGCTGCGGGGCTGCCTGCATGCTCCACCGCAATCCTGGCAGGAATGGGCTGCCAGGTCTTCTCTCTCACTGCGAAGTATAGTCAGGGCTGATATTATAATTCCCAGCTCTACGGCAGCCTTCTTTACCCAGACACCCAGTCCTCTGCCCACATCAGGAAATAATCACTCTATCTTCCCCAGCGCCTATCAGTTCTGACTAAGCTTCTCAAAATCTCCACTCTCCTTTCCTTCCTGGGGCAGGTCCACTACTGGACTGACTTGACACCTGGGAGAGGCTTGCCATTTATGGCCTTGCCACCCATCATATCCCAGGAAGATCCAGAACATCCCCTAAAATTTCTGTCAATTCCTGGCACTTATGTTCTCAAGGTTACATCTTAGATCTCTTGCTCTTCCAAGACTCTGTCTCCCTGAACACTACATTTCTCTCCTGTTACTTGGTGACACACACTCTTCTGCTGCCTTCCTTCACCAAAACATTACCAGTACTAGGCAATTGTGCTTGTCAACATACCAAAGTTTCTGTGGTTGGGGCTCACTCCTGTGTATGTGGTTATGCCTTGCCACAGGATGGCCAGGATAACAAAGATTAGATTAGTCATCTGGATTTTTTAAAGTCCCTGGCATTTTGTCAATGTGGAATGCCTACGTGCTGACTTCTGGCATTCCTGGTTTCCAGGCACACGATACTTCCTTTTCTGTAAGCTCTCTTCTTCCCCTTCCCATGCAAAGCGTTTTTATATTCACACAATGCTCAAAGTAGTCTTTTCTGGAAAGATGTAAACATGGGATGGTCATGCCTGGGAAACTCGATCATTGTCTCCCTGAGTGTGACCACGGATGGGCGACCCAGATTTTAAATTCACGTAAGAACTTTCTAACTATAGAACTTTCTAACTGTAGAACTTCTTGACTGCCTTTTGCAGTAACTTCCCCATTACTAGATGGGATAGAGAAATCAAGTCAGGCCAGGCTCGGTGGCTCAGCCTGTAATCCCGCTCCTTGGGAGGCCGAGGTGGGTGAATAGCCTGAGCCTGCGGGTTCGAGACACACCTGGGAAACTTGGCGAGACCTCACATCTACAATAAATCAAAAAATTAGCCAGGCTTGGTAGGGTGTGCCTGTAGTTCCAGTGACTTGGAAGGCTGAGGCAGAAGGATCGACGGAGCCCAGTGGGTGGAGGCTGCGGTGGCCGGGAGTGGCCACTGCACTCCAGTCTGGGTGACAGAGTGAGACTCCAACTCAAAAAAAAAAAGAGAGAAATCAAGTCAATCTTAATAGTTTCATGTCTGGGATTCTGCAGAGCAGTTTAGAGTGGGAGCACAGACTGGACTCTTGGTGACTTGCCTGACGCCACACAGTGGGTTAGGAGAGCAGCTGTGATGTCAGTATGAGCCCTGAGTTTGTCAGGAGTCTAGCCCCACCATGAGCTGTGTGATCTTTTAAGGGTTCAGGTTCAGGTTTCACATCTATTAAATTAGTTCAATATGCAGTGACCTGAGTTCCTTGAGGACATGGTCATGAAGCCCTTCCTGCAGAAGCAGACCTGGGAGTGTCATGTCTGGGTAACCAGGGAAGAAGACTAGGTAGATAAGGAGGCACTGCCCTGGGTGGAATGATGGTGCTACTCCTTCAGGAAGGGAGAGTCCTAAGATGTTGATGGGCATCCTGGTCTTGAGAGAAGAGGCCAAGGCCTAAGCTTTAGCAGGTGGTGAGTAGGAGGCAGCTGAGGCTGTGGTCAGAGGGAGTGTGTAGTTCTCTCTCGTGTCCCTCTGAGATGGCAGGAACAGGGCTGGTAGAGGCATCAGGGAAAGTGGTAGTCCAATCAGGCCAAGAGCCTGCCAGCCTCTGTGAGGTGAAGCCTTGATTTGATTACGTACAGAGAATAACCAGCATAACTGGCAGCTGAGAAACTGTTGGTGCCAGCACAAGGTAAATGCCAGTATTTGCATTCAGGCTGTGAGGAGTTCACACTCTATAAAGACCTTTGTTCTTTTGCCCACAACTTCTTATTTGCACAAGTGACAACTGAAGGTTTTCAAAAATGAGAAAAAAAATCTCACTTATTATAGGGGTAGGGACAGAAAAGCCACTGACGTCCGGAGGGACCTAGTCCAGTCTTGCTTAAGAGTGTGATTTCTGTCTCTGACCATAGGCTGACACTGGTGGCCAGGGCAACTGTGACAGAGCTGTGAACTCAGGGAATCAGGTGAGGAGCAAGGGAGGCTGTGTGTGAGAAAACCAGCTGACTGTGTCCACAAGGAGAGACGGGTCCAATACAGTGCCAGGAACCTCATAGAGTTGGTTGTACAATGATTTATTCTGCAACTACTCACTGAGTGTGTACAGCACTGTAAGTCCTGGGATGAGATGGAAGAGCCTAATGGCTTTCTCTGGCCTGCTGGACTGTCTCCCCTTAGGAGATTGTTAGCCCCGCCTTGGGGTGGGAAGAGTGCTCTTTTCAAGCCTGTTGTCTTCTGTCTCCTCCCCTCCAATGTTTCCTCTTAAACTGAGAAGGATGGCAGGCAGCTGGCCATGAGGCCCTGCTCTGAGGACTGGCTCCTTCGGGAGGCCTCCAGACTCCTTGGACTCACCAGCCTCCTACTTAGTGAGTATTTTGGGGTCCGTTGGGAGGGAGGACAGTGAGGTGGGACTGGGAGAGCTGGACCCTGACCACTGGGAGGTTGTTCAGGCCCTGTTGTCTTTGGGGAAAAGAAAGAGAAAATGGTTCTGTTATAATTTATAAATGCAGTGTATTTGGTCAGAGCTCCAAGGTAATGGCAAAGAAGAAAAGTTTTTCTGGTGGTGAGGACACTAGGAACCCTGAGCTAGGACAGCCACTTCAGCTGCATTAGGAGAAGCTTCACCAGGGGGGTGAGGTGGCTTCTGCTGCTTTAGCAGGGAAGCCATGAGAGCCTGGAGCTACCAGGGAAGTTACAGGAGACAGATAAAATACCGGCCTCCTGGGGAGAGGCCTGAGGACAGGACTCTCCTAGCATGGAACTCACAGGTGTCCTGAAGGCCCTGCTGCTGCCCTGTGGAGGAGGGGGCAGGGCAAAAGCCTATGTCTTAACTGGAAGACTTTCTCTGGTCTGAGTTTCTTGAGCTTCTCCACTGAAGAAGGTAAGTGAACGCCACTTCCCTGCCTGAGCTTGGGGTTCAGCTCCCAGCAAATCATCACAGAGGAGAGGGACCTTGGGTATCACACATTTTATCTTAAAATTATTTGTGTAGTTTGCATAGTTTTCCTTTAAGTGAAATAAATACTATAGGTGGATGCACTTTATCATCATGTGAGTTCCTTTCCCTCCACCCCAAAATGACTCTCAGACCCTGTAGATCTCGGATGAAACCATGTTCCATGGAAATCCCTGGAAACTAGAGGGGAGGTGCCTATCAGTTTGGAAATGATTTAGGAGTATCTGTACCGTGGATTATTAGGAAAGTCAAAAGAACAAATATTCCAATGGCCTGGGGAAAATTTTCCATTTCTACAAAATAGGATGCTTGTATTCTCATCAGCTAGATTCAGGGAACAAAACACAATGAAATCCTTAAACTGTGAAAGGAAAAGAAAACAGCCTTTAAAATACAAGGATCTGTGGGGTTCCAGCCTCCAGAGAGTAGGGCCTGAGCTGGGGGGAGGGAATGAAAAAGAAAGAGACAAAGAACAGCGTGATTGGGGGGGGTCTCTCTCCTCAAAAGGGGAGAGCAAGTTTATTTTTACAGCATACCCCTTATATAGGGCCAAACTAACTTTTAACAAGAAATGTCTTACTGTTCTAAGTATTTTTAGCATAACTCCTGTGTTTACTACTACTGAATAATGCTATTGTTAAAAACAGGCAACGTCCAGACTGGGCAGACATGAGGTCACACTGTATTGCTTTTATCAAACCAACTCAGTAGGCCAGGCTTCCTTGAATGCAGTCCAGGGGCACAAGGACCCTGTCAGCTTAAACCCTCGTCTCTTTCATCTCCCTCTTTTTTATTTCTTTTAAGCGCAGTTTGTGAACCTCTATTTGGAGCTCTTGGATGGCTCGTCCTCCTGCCTGGATGCAGACTGGAAGGCAAAGCAGAAAAATTAAAATTAATACTCCTAAAGCTATTAATGACCAAATGCTATGGGATGATATCAATTGCTTAACTTTATCTAAGATGTCATTGGCCAATGTGCTAGCAGATGATAAAGGTGACCCAGATGTAGAAATATCTATAATATCTTGATGCAATTGTGCAATATCCAAAGAAATGTTATTAGAGGAACAAATTCCCCGCAAATGATTTCTAACCAGATCCCAACGCCATTCAGAATTATTATAAGGCTTAGAGATTACACAAATCCATTGGAACTCTGCATGACATCATAACATAAGCCAAGTCTTTAAAGCAGCAACCAGGTCTCCAAGAACCAGGAACGTCCCTTCCAGTGCATTGAGTTGCGCATCCATTTTTTAAAAATTTATTTATTTATTATAAAGATGTGGGGTACAGTTCATGGTTAGGTATACAAACATTGATCATGCAGTAACCCTTGTTGATGAGGTATGTCCCTCCCTCCCCTAGCATTTTTCCTCAACTGCCAGTCCCACCCCCCACTCCCCTGGCAGTCTTCTACTACCGTCAATCGCTTTCCTATAGCCTTGTAATTGTTCAAGGTCACCTTATGAGTGAAAGCATATGAAACTCAGTTCTTTGTTTCTATGATAAGTCACTGAGTATGATCGACTCCAAATCCATCCAATTTGCTGCAAAGTCCATATATTTGTCCTTCTTTATGGCTGCATAATGTTCCATTGTATATATGCACCACATTTTTTTTATTCAGTCAAGCTTCGATGGCAACACAGTTGGTTCCATGTTTTTGTTATTGTGAAAGAGCTGCAGCAAACATACATGCGCAGGTGTCTTTTTCCTAGAATAATTTGAATTCCTCTGGATATATTAGCAATAGGGGAATTGCTGGGTCATATGGAAGGTCAACTTCTAGTCCTTTCAGAAATCTCTACACTGTCTTCCAAAGAGGTTGTACTAGTCTGCATTCCCACCAGCAATGTAGAACCATTCCTTTTCCTCCACATCCTCGCCAGCATCTGTTGTTGTTTGTTTTATTAATGATGGTTAGGTGGTATCTCCATGTGGTTTTGATTTGCATTTCTCTGATGATGAGTGAAGCTGAACACTTTTTCATGTTTCTGTTGACTGCCCGTATATCTTCTTTTGAAAAGTGTCTATTCATATCTTTTGCCCACTTTTTAAAGGGGCTGTCTGTTTCTTTCCTTTTGGCACGTTTGAGTTCCTTATAGAAGATCCTAGATGTTAGACTTTTGTCAGATATACAGTTGGCAAATATTTCATCCCATTCTGTGGGCTGTCTCTCTGCTCTCTTGATGGTTTCTTTTGCTTTGCAGAAGCTCATTAATCTGATGAGGTCCCTCTTGTCTATCAGATTTCTTAAGGTTTTGGCCTTTCGGGTTCTGAATAGGGAGTGGTTCCCAGTTTCAATTTGTGTAAGGGTGTCTCCTGCGCTTTCCAAGATTCTTATAGTTTGAGGTTTTACGTTTAGGTCTTTGATCCATTTAGAGTTAATTTTTGTGTATGGTGATAGTTAGGGGTTCTGTTTCAATCTTCTGCATGTGGTCAATCAGTTTTCCCAGCACCATTTACTGAATGGGTTTTCATCTCCCTAGTGGTTGTTGCTGGAGGATTTGTCAAAGATGAGTTGGTCGAAAGCCTCCAATTTAACGTCAATGGCATCTTGGTTGGAGAGAGCAGTGGAAATGTTCTTACCCAAATGGTTTGTGTCCTGAGCAGTGTGGATTTCTTGAGTTAAAGCCACTGCTTCAGCAATGACAATCAGTGGGACCCATGCAATGCAGTAATACCGGTAGCAAGAATTACAATAAATCTTCGGGGGTGATCAAGTAGGGTGGACATTTGAGAAGGCACATGCCAGCCAGAGTCATGATACCTTGGCCCAGAAATGTTCACAGGCCTCATAACAAAAGAGGGCTGATGCAATACCACAACTTGCTGCCCTCTATTTTGAGGAGAAACACAATTAGTGAGATTACAATAAGAACACTTTAAGGAAAACTAAAAGGATTCCATAGTAATTTTCCAGGACCCTGTCAATAAAACATAAGGGGGAGGGGAACACAGGCAAACACCTTATGGGAGCCATTGTAAGACACTGGTTCAATTCAGACTGGTGGGAGATGAGAATGGGCCCCAAAGCCGCCATAAGTTTCCAAATACCAAGCTGAGGGCGTCTTGCTGAGGTGGAAAGGATCATCTCCACCCACCCTCCAGAGGTTTCAACACGCTGTAATTCAGTCTTAACTTGCTGATTAGGAGTAGCCCAGTCCATGACCCCTTCTCTAGTACAGGGGATATGATGCCAGGTGGCCACAGAATAATGACACCTACACCAAGGCGAAAACTGAGACAACAAATATGAGGCTGCCTTGGAACACAGGGAACCTCCAGAAGGTGGGGTCTTTGTAAAAGATGTAGTATGAGACTGCGGCGGGCCATACAAAGACATGATCCATTCTCTGTTCATTCAAGACTGGTGTTCCATGCCTTGAAGCATAAGCCCATGAGTATATTTCAGTGTAGAAGTAATTGGCACACAGCCTGGATCCCCTATGGTAAGCGGGTGCCACAAACATGAAAAACATATGGGCACTTTGGTAGACCGCCCTTCATAAGAAAACTCATCAACCCACTGCAGGGTAAGTCAGTGAAGGTGGCCCAATAGAGAAGTATTACTAACGTATACCGGGACCAAAGGGTCGTCCCAAACTACAGCTCTTAAAAAGTAGGGGTCGGGCACATAAGTTCAATAAGGAGAACTATGTCCTGCTACCATGCCTACCTGACAAGCCACTACAGCAATCATGGCTAAGAACAGTGTAGAGGGGTCAGAGGCAGATCCCATGCTATTCTGCACCATGCTTTCATCTTTAGAAGTAAGCGCCTTCAGTTGTCCCCAAGAGGGCGGCACGGCTTAGCGCATCGCCGTGAAATAGCGGGGCCTATGGGGTGGCACTGTACCCAGCTGGACAATGCACAGTTTCCTGAATGGGGGAATCAGAGACCCTGTCCGATCTTCCATTGACATGCAGGAGCTGGGGACTTGTGTAGTACAGATAAATCAAGCTGGGAGCCAATGGGGTCTGTTTGCATTCCTAGGGAAAACACAAGCACTGCCTCATTCCCAGATGAGCACCAGGTCAGGTCCTTGCCACTGGCCTGTCAAAGGATCTTTCCAGTGAATTAAAGTCTCTGCTTTGAGGGAAGGATACCAAAAGTGTTCTGCAGCTGATACCCCTTCATTGTCCAATTTAAGAAAATTAAGGATTAATAATGCATGTGCCAAAAGTGTATGCGGGGAAGAACGTTCATATTCCCCTTTTTAAAATTTTAATAATTGTGTTTTAAATGGTCTATTGGCATGTTCCACTATGCCTTATCCCTGTGGGTTATAAGGGATTACAGTAGTATGAGAAATTTGAAATGTGGAACAAAATTGGGCAAAAGACTTTATTAACATAAGCAAGGCCATTGTCAGTCTTGATAGATTTAGGAATGCCCATGACAGTGAAGGCTGCAAAGCAATGGGCAGCTTCCCCTCATCAGGCTAAGGCAAAAATAAAACCAGAGTTCGTGTCCACTGTAACGTGCACATAGGCCAACTTTCCAAAAGAAGGGACATGTGTAACATCCATTGCCATAGATGTCCTGGCAACAGAACTTTAGGATTCACGCCCTCAGAGGGAGAGGAGTGAAATTGAGGACAAATAGAACAGTCTTTCACTATTTGTCAGGCTGCTTCCCAGGACAGTGAAAACTGTTGGCGTAAACTTTGAGCGTTTTGATGATGAAGGGCATGAGAAGTAGTGGCTGCAGAAGCAGGGGACAATAAGGGGAAGGCAAAAAATCGTGTAGCTTCATTAGCAAGGGCATGACCTTCGGATAAAGACCAAGGAGGGCAGAATGAGCACGTATATGAGCAACATAAAAGGTCTCAGTGTGAGCACAAATATGCAATTAAATGGTCTGTAAAAGAGTAATTTATGTCAGTAGTGGAGGAGGAAGAGGCGGAGTGGAGACTAGCAGTTTCCAAATTACAAGGCACAATTGCAACATAATGATGGTCAGTATAAAGATTAAAATGTCTCCTGGAGAGGTTGGCAAAAACCTGACAAACAGCGAATAGCTCAACTCATGAGGGGAATCATAATCCATCTGAAAAAGAGAAAAAACACTATTAATGACGGTAACCACTGTTCCAGTGGTAAACCCTTCCAAGTTATCTCCCCGCAATAGGGCAGATTGAACAGCCTTCTGCAGAGGAGAAAGATGCACCAGATACTTCCTAACATCGGACAGCTGAGTTTGGACAGGAGCCAAAAAAGGAGAAGACTCGGATCCAGATTCCATGAGCAAAGTTCTGGTCGGTGCCCATTGAGGGGTTACTGAGACCCAAGGGGGGCCCTTGCCATTTCCGGGAGAGATCTCCTTCTTAGAAATTGGGGTATAATACATCAGTATTGAGGACATTTCCTCTTTTGAATTCAAAGTGTGAGATAAAGGCACTTCCTCTTTTGAATTCAAAGTGCAACACAAAGACTTTTTGAAACTGAGCAATTCTTAGCTAGCACAGTAAGCAAATCCATGAGTTGAGCAAAAGTACCAGAGGATAAAGGAGGTGCTGAAGGCTCAACCTCCTCCAAAGGTGGGCTAGGGGGCACAGGAGACTGAGTGGTCACAAAAATCTCATCATTGTGATGCCAAGCACCAGTCTTACCCAATTCCTGCTGAAACTCTCCAGGGAAAAGATCCATCCTATCCCTGCTGGACCCTAAGGCAGGGGCCGAGGGGGAGAGTTGCAGGCAAGGGAGGGTCTGCTCCACTCTGTGATATTCATGAGAGGGATCTAAACAATCCCGCACCAGGTTCCAAAGGGAAAAAGCATATACTGGCACAGCCTCAGAGCCATGCACCTGATGATAAGCCTTCAAGCGACTACCCACTTTCAGGGCAACCGTCCCTGCTTCAGAAAACCAGGGACATATTTCCTCTATAAACTGCAAACATCTGTCTAATTGTCTATCTGTAACCTTAGTCCCTCTAACTTTCAGCAGCTCCATAGCCTGTAGAAATGTTTTGTCTCAATGCAATACACAATTCTTTTATATTTCAAAGTCACCCACTAGAGAAAGGGAGAAATGGACAAACTGAATAGAGACACCTATGGGACAGAAGCCAAAGAAGTCCGACTCCCTGGAGCTCATCCCTGTACCCAGGAGGGGATCCCTGAAGGGAAGTTGCTGGAGGAGGGGGATAACAGGGACTGGGACCATCTGGTTCTGACCCAAGGTGTGCTTCATCAAGTGATACTCATCATGACAATGACAATAGCTAAAGTTAACCAAAAATTGATTGAAAACTATGCAGAAAACTTTTCTCTATTTAAAACCAAAGAACTCTTTGGTGAGGTAAGCATTTTTATTATTCCCATTTTACAGATGAGAGAGCTGAAGCCAGAGAGGTTAAACAACCGCTTAAGGTCACACAGCCAGAAAATAAGGGACTCAATGACTCTAAAGACAATCCCTGGACCATTCTGTTACACTGTCCAACCACATTGGCTCGCTGACTCCAAAATAAAGTTTCAGGTCAAACATAAAAAAATGAAACCATGATTGTACTAAAGAAAATAAGAGAGAATTAAAAAGCTACCACTGAAGTGGGAGCTATCTTTTTAAGCAAGATATAAAACAAATAAGTGGGCCAGGTGTGGTGACTCCAGCCCGTAATCCCAGCACTTCGGGAGACTGAGGTGAGAGGATTGCCTGAACTCAGGGGTTTAAGACCACCCTGGGTAACTTGGTGAGACCTCGTCTCTACAATAAATCAAACAATAAGCCAGGTGTGGTAGCGCACACCTGTAGCTCCAGCTACTTGGAAAGCTTGAGGAGGAAGGATCGCCTGAGCCCAGCAGGTAAAGGCTGCAGTGGCCATGAGCATGCTACTGCACTCCAGCCTGGGCAACAGAGTAAGAAACCAACTCAAAAAAAAAACCCAAAAACAAAACAAAACAAAAATAAGCAATACAAATTGTTACATTTGACTTCATGAAAAGAACATTTTGGCATGGCAAATAGTCCATAGGTAAAGTTGAGAAACAAACTGTTTAAAAAATTGTATTATATATTAGAAAAAAAGCTTAATTTTCTTGAAATATGTTTAGCTTCTATAAACTAATTTTAAAAATCCCAAGTGTGGACAAAGGACATTAGGAGACAGTTCAGAGTTCACAAAAAATTCAATAGACAGGTCTAATAATATCAAAGGATGAGGATGAATCTCATTTATAGAAGAAATGCCCATTAAAGCTATAATGAGATATAATTTTTTCCTATAAATTTGACAAAGGTAAAAGTTTGAGCAATAGGGTTGCTGAGAAGCATAAGCATCACTGTTAAGAGAGTAGATAGGAACACTCTTTGGAGATAATCATATTGATCAAATGTTCAGACATATGTGCTTTTGATCCATTGCATTCATCCTAATGTTTTTTCCTAGTATTTATGTATTCATGAGTGCAAAGGCTCAAAGGTAAGGATATTCATTACAACTTTATATGTAGCAACCTATGTGGAAGAAGCAGAGGAACGTTAGTGCCTCTCATGGAACAGACAGGAAGTGAGACATCTGTGAGTGCAGATCCCAAGTGAGCGCCAACAAATGTTACTATGAGATAAAGCAAGAAGCAGGACGTTGGCTGAGGATTCTGTGTGCGTGGGATACAGTTATGCGCTTGTAAATGTTGATTATCTCTGAATAAACACACAAGACACTGAGTACAGTACCTGCTTCTAGAAAAGGGGACCTGGCAATGGGAGTCAGAGATAGGAGAGAGATTAAATTTCCAATCTCTTTAATTTCTTCCTTTTTTAAAAAACAGAATCTTGTTATGGTGCCCCGGCAGGTCTTGAAAGCCTGGGCTCAAGCGATACTCTCTTCTCTAGTGCCCCTGTAGCTGAGCCTAGAGACCCCTGACAATGCCCAGGTCCCCTTCATCCATTTTTAAAAATCACCATATAAACATGTAATCTGTTTAATAAAAAGCCATGTGGTGTTGTTGAAATGCAATCTCCTCATCCTTTGAATGAGTATAATAATCTGTAACGTGCCAATAATGATGACTTGTCCTGAGGTCTTTAAACATTCTGTATCTCAAGTAGCTGATAAAATGTAGGATCTGGGAATCACATCCATGGGGAATAGGCAACCTCTTTTCCTAGTAGGAAAAACATCAGGAGAAATCCAGCTACAGGAACCATAGCAATTCCATTACAGATGGGCCATAATAATATTAGTGGCAATAGCATCTAAACATTTATTGTTGAGTGATTTTTAAAATGTCATTTGATTTAATGCTTGTAGGAGTCCCATGAGTACTTGAAGTTATTATCTCCATTATCTATATGTAGGAACTGAAGTCTCAGTTTAGGAACTTGATAAAGAATACTCAGCCAGTAAAATGTAGATCTGGGACTTGAATCCAGGTCTATCTCACTCCAGAGCTCAAGGCTCATGG
>NW_007087279.1:26937-64321 GCF_000164805.1 Carlito syrichta | reverse complement strand
GGTGTGCGCGGTGGACTCTGTTGCTCGCCATGTCTTCTCACAAGACTTTCAGGATCAAGCGATTCCTGGCCAAGAAACAGAAGCAAAATCGTCCCATTCCCCAGTGGATTCGGATGAAAACTGGTAATAAAATCCGGTACAACTCCAAGAGGAGACATTGGAGAAGAACCAAGCTGGGTCTATAAGGAAATGCACATGAGGTGGCACATATGTTTATGTTGAATCATGGTCACCGTCATCTTGCTATTATCAAGCTGAAAATCTCCACAGTCAAGAAGTCGGACATGTTTAATTGGGATGTGATTTTTTGTTTATGTGCTCTGCACTAGTGGGCTGGCTCAGTAATAAATATGAAACCGTTAAAAAAAAAAAAAAAAAAAAAAAAATCACCATATAAACATGTAATCTGTTTAATAAAAAGCCATGTGGTGTTGTTGAAATGCAATCTCCTCATCCTTTGAATGAGTATAATAATCTGTAACGTGCCAATAATGATGACTTGTCCTGAGGTCTTTAAACATTCTGTATCTCAAGTAGCTGATAAAATGTAGGATCTGGGAATCACATCCATGGGGAATAGGCAACCTCTTTTCCTAGTAGGAAAAACATCAGGAGAAATCCAGCTACAGGAACCATAGCAATTCCATTACAGATGGGCCATAATAATATTAGTGGCAATAGCATCTAAACATTTATTGTTGAGTGATTTTTAAAATGTCATTTGATTTAATGCTTGTAGGAGTCCCATGAGTACTTGAAGTTATTATCTCCATTATCTATATGTAGGAACTGAAGTCTCAGTTTAGGAACTTGATAAAGAATACTCAGCCAGTAAAATGTAGATCTGGGACTTGAATCCAGGTCTATCTCACTCCAGAGCTCAAGGCTCATGGAATTCCCTGGCCACAGGCCCAGCCAGCCCTGGCTCTCCAGAAATTCCTCAAATAGTCAACATACACTTCTTGGGTGCCCCTTAGTCCATTTGTGTTGCTATGCAGGAATACATGAGACTGGGTCATCGATACAGAAAAGAGATTTATTTGACTCATGGTTCTGCAGGCTGTACAAGAAATATGGTGTCAGCATCTGGGAAGGGCCTCACTGCTTCCACTCATGGCAGAAGGAGAAGGGGAGCAAGCATCACATATTGAGAGGGAAGGAAAAGAAGGGAGGGAGGTGCCAGATTTTTGTTTGTTTGTTTTTTATCTTGGGAGAAAGCAAGATTTATTGAGAGGACAGAGATGCTCCCATAGTAGGAGGGGACCAGAAGGGGTTTCCCCTAGGCTCTTTTTAACAGTCAGTTCTCATGGGAACTAATAGAGTGAGATTTCAGTCCCGCCAAGACACACCTCCAACATTGGGGATCACATTTCAACATGACCTTTGGAAGGGACAAATATCCAAACTAACAGATACCAAGAACTGAGTGGCTAAAATAGTGGAAATATATTGTCACACAGCTCAGAAGGTTAGAAACCCAAAATCAAGGTGTCAGCAGGACCATGTTCTCTTTGAAGCCTGCATGAGTGTCTTAGTCAGCTCAGACTACCGGGATAAAATACATCGACTGGGTGGCTTAAACAGAATTTTTTTTACCTTATCTATCTCATCTCATCTTTTATCTTATGTTGGAGTTATGCGTACATTTGAGAATTTACTACATAGGTAAATTGCATGCAGGTGAGGTTTGGCTTCTAGAAAGCCTCTTTCCCTGATAGTGGATGGTACCCAGTGTTGGGTGCCCCTTATCCCTCCTTTCTTCCTCCCTCCATTAGCAGTGTCCAGTTAAAAAAAGTGTTATTCACCAGTGCCCAGATAACAAAGGTGTCATTCCCACCTCTGTGCTCATGTGACCAGTGACCAGGGTCTGCTTATGAACGAGAAAATACAATATTCAGTTTTCTGTAATAGTTCACTTAGATTAATGGTCTCCAGCTACATCCACGTTGCTGCAACGGACATGATTTTATTCTTCTTTATGTTTGCATAATATTCCACCATGTACGTGTACCCCATTTATTCTATCCAGTCCACTTTGATGGGCATCTGGGTTGGTTCCATGTTTTTGCTATTGTGAATAGTGCTGCAATGAACATATGTGTGCAGGTGTCTTTTTGGAGAGTGATTTTATGTTCCTCTGGATATATTCCCAGACGTGGGGTTGCTGGACCATATGAGAGCTCAATTATTAGTTGTATGAGAAAATGCCACACTGTTGTCCTCAAAGGGTAAAGTAGGTTACATTCCCATCTACAGTGTAGAATCATTGTCTTTTCTCTGCAGTCACACCAACATGGTTTTGTTGTTGTTGTTGTTGTTTGTTTGTTTGTTTTAACTTCTTAGTGATGGACATATCTACCAGTGTTAGGTATTATTCCGTTGTATTTTTGATTTGTATTTCTTTTATGATTAGTTAAACTAAGCGTTTTTTCATGTGTGTTGCCTGCTTTAATGTTCTCCTTTGAGAATTGTATGTTCATCTCCTTTGCCCACTTTTTAAGGGGCTGTTTGCTTTTATGCTGACAATTCGTTTGAATACATTGTAGAACCTAGATGTTAAGCATTTGTTGTATGCATAGTTTGCAATTTTTTTTCCATTCCATGGGTCTCTTCACTTTCTTGATGACTTTTTTGCTTTGCAAAAAATTTTTTAGTTTGATGAGGTCCCACCTGACAATCTTAGCTTTTGCTGCATCTGCTTTTGAGGACTTGGCCATGAATTACTTGCCTAACCTGATGTTTAGGAGGGTGTTACCTAAGTTTCCTTAAAGATTCTTATAGTTTAAGATTTCACGTTTAAGTCCTTGATCCATTCTGATTTAGTTTTTGCATATCATGATAGGTAAGGGTCCAGTTTCATTCTTGTTCATGCTGTTAGCCAGCATTTCCAGCATCATTTGCAAATATGGTTTCCCTCCCCAATATTTATTTTTGTTGGCTTTGTCAAAGATGAGTTGGTTGAAGGGCTGCAGTTTAATTCCAGATACGCTGTGCTGTTCCTTTGGTCTATGTGTCTATTCCTGTTCCCGTACAATTGCTGTCTTAATTACTGTAACCTTATAGTAAAGTTTAAAGTCTGAAAGTGTAATGTCTCCAGCTTTCTTCCTCTTGCTGAGGAGTAATTCAGTCATTTCAGCTCTTTTTTACTTCCATATGAATTTGCCTTTTCCATGTCTGAGAAAAACAATGCTGACAGTTTAAAAATTGCATTGAATCTGTAGATTGCCTTGGGTAGAATGGACATCTTGACAATACTGATTCTTCCATTCTGTGAGCATGCGATGTTTTTCCATTGTTTGTGTCAAACTTGAATTCTTTGAGCAGTGTTTTGTAGTTCTTACTGTAAAGGTGGATGCCGAGGTATTTTATTTTTTGTATGTAGCTATTACGAATGGTATTGTGTTTTTTATCTGGTTCTTAGCCAGCTTGTTGCTGGTGTATAGAAATGCAGCTGTTTTTTGGACATGGATTTTGTCCTCTGAGACTTTATTGAAGTCATTTATCAGTGTTAGGAGGTTTTTGACAAACTCTCTAGAGTTTTCTAGGTACACAATCATATCATCTGCAAAGATGGATAACTTAACTACTTCTTTTGCTGTCTGGATAACCCTAATTTCTTTCTCTTGCCTGATTGTTCTAAGAATTCCAGTACTATGTTGCATAGGAAGAGTGAGACTATACATCCTTGTTTTGTTCCAGTTCTTAGGAGAAATGCTTCCAGCTTCTGTCCTTTAAGTATGATGACGGCTGCAGTTTGGTCATAAATAGATGACTCATTATTTTTTTTAATGTTTCATTGATGTGTGTTTGAGAATTTTTATCAGAAGGGATGTTGGATTTTACTGAATGCTTTTTTTGTTGTTTAATGAGATAATTGCATGGTTCTTGGTTTATACCTGTTTATGTGATGGATTGCGTATATTGATTTATGTATGTTGAAACAGTCTTGCATCCTGGGAAAAAAGTACACCTGGTCATGAGAGTAATTTTCGAAATGTGCTGTTGGATGCAATTTTCTAGACTCTTGCAAGAATTATTTGCATCTTTGTTCATCGGGGAGGTTGACCTGTAGTTTTCTTTCCTTGTTGGGTTTTTGCCATTTTGCAGTATTAGGATGATGCTGGCTAAATAGAGTGAGTTAGAGAGAATTCCTTCCTTCTCAATTGACTGGAGTACTTTCAATAGGATTTGTACCAGCTCTTCCTTCTACCCCTGCTGAATTCAGTTGAGAAACTATTTGGACCAGGCCTTTTTCTTGGAAGAGGAGGTTTCTTATGACTGAGTTGATTTTTTGGATGGTTATTGGTCTGTGTACGCTTTCAATTTCTTCCTGTTTCAGTCATGGAGGTTATGTGATGCCAGGAATCCCTCCATTCCCTCTAGATGTTCTAGTTTTTTGCATACAGATGTTTGCAGTAACCTTTGATGATCTTTAAAACTCCTTCAGGGTTAGTTGTGACATAGCCTTTTTCATTTCTAATTGTTAGGTTGGACTCCCTCTCTTTCTCTCTCATCAATCTGACCAGGGGTCTGTCAATATTAAATATCCTTTCAAAGAACCCATTTTCTGTGTCTTTGGCCTTGATATAATTTTGTTGGACTCTATTTCATTCAACTGTGACTTCATGTGAATAATTTCAATTTTTCTAAGTATTGGATTGAATTGCTCTTGAGTTTCCAGCTCTCATAGGTGTGATGTTAGACTGTTACTTGAGATCCCACTTTTCTTGATATATGTGGGCATGCTATAGACTTCCCTCTCAGCATCCATTTTATGGTGCCCCACAGGTTTTGGTATGTAGTGTCTTGGTTTTCTTTTGCATCCAGGAATATTTTAATTTCTACCATGATTTCTTTGTTAACCCAAAAGTCATTTAGAAGCATGTTTTGTTTTTGTTTTTGTTTTTTGAGTTGGAGTCTCACTCTCTCGCCCAGACTAGAGTGCAGTGGCTACTCCCAGTCACCGCAGCCTCAACCTGCTGGGCTCCGGTGATCCTTCCGGCGATCCTTCTGCCTCAGCCTTCCAAGTAGCTGGAACTACAGGCACACGCTACCACACCCGGATAATTTTTGATTTATTGTAGAGATGAAATCTCGCCAAGTTTCCCAGGCAGGTCTCGAACCCGCGGGCTCAGGCAATCCACTCACCTCAGCCTCCCAAAGGCGTGGGATTACAGGCTGAGCCACCGAGCCCAGCTAGAAGCATGTTTTTTAATTTGCTCTGTGTTTATGTGTTTTGAGAAACTCTATATGTGATTACATTTATTTTATTTCACTGTGGTCTGAGAAGATGCTTGATATTAATTATTTATTTATTTTTATTTTCAAGATGTGGGATACAATTTAAGATTACGTATACAAGTGGTCATCATACAGCAAAAGTTTGGGCTTGCCTTTAGTCTCTACTTTGCCTGCTTTGAGATCAGGTACACTTACTGATGATATGTACCCCCCAGCCCTTCCCTGGCAGTATCCCACCACTGCCAATCCCTCTTATACTATGGTAAATGTTAAGGGTCTGTTCATGAGTGAGACCGTGTGGTACTCAGTTCTTTGTTTCTGTTATAGATCACTGAGAATTATAGACTCAAAATAATTGCTGATACGTCCATGATTGTTCTTCTTTGAACTGCATAATATTCCATCATGCATTATCTACCACATTTTTTTAATCCAGTACAGTTTTGATGGGCAGCAAGGCTGGTTCCATGTTTTTGCTCTTATGAATAGTGCTGCAATAAATATGTATGTGCAGGTATTCTTTAGGCAGAATGATTTGAGTTCCTCTGAGTATATTCCCTTGAGGGGGATTGCTGGGTAGTATAAAAGGTCAATGTCAAGTTCTTTTGGAATTGCCACACTGTTTTCCATAGAGGTAGAACTAGTTTGCATTCCCACCAGCAGTGTAGAAGTGTTCCCTTTTTTTCACATCCTCATCAGCACCTGTAGTTTTTTGTTTTATTAATGATGGCCATTCTTACTGGGGTTAGGTGGTATCTCAGTGTGGTTTTGACTTGCACTTCTCTGATGATTAGTAAGGCTGAGCACTTTTTCTTGTGTCTGTTGACAGCCAGTATGTATTCTTTTGAGAAGTGTCTATTCATGTCTTTTGCCCACTTTTTAATGGGGTTGGGTTTTTGTTTGTTTGTTTGTTTGTTTGTTTTTACTTCAGCATGCTTGAGTTCCTTGTAGATTCTGGATCTCAAGCAATTGTCAGACATACAGTTGACAATTTTTTTCCATTTTTTGTGCTGTCTCCTCACTCTATTGATGGTTCAGTTGGCTTTGCCGAAGTTTTTCAGTTTAATGAGGCCACACTTGTATATCTTATCTCTTATGGCATGGACATCTGGGGTTTTGATTAGGAATTGATTGCCTACTCTGATTTCCATGAAGGTGTCTCCTGCATTTACTAAGATTCTTAATGTTCGAGGTTTAACATTTAGGTCTTTGATTTATTTAGAGTTATTTTTGTGTATGATGATAGGTAGGGCTCTTGTTTCATTCTCGACCCTTTGAAAATTGTTCACAGAACAAATTTCTGACAATACAGAAAGTCATATGAAACTATAAAAGACCATAAATAGCCAAAACAATACTTAGCAAATGAAACAAAGCAGGAGGCATCACACTGCCAGACTTTAAACTCTACTATAAGTTTACAGTAATCAAAACAGCTTGGATTTGTTACAAGAACAAGCATAGAGACCAATGGAACAGAGTAGAGATTTCAGAAGTGAAACCTCAATTTCTCAAGAAACTCCTCTTTGACAAAGCCTCCACCAACACCCATTGGGGAGAGGAGAGCCTATTCAGTAAGTGGTGCTGGGAAAACTTGCTGACCACATGCAGAAGATTGAAACAGGATCCCTACCTATCACCATGCACAAAAATCAACTCTAAATGGATCAAAGACCTAAACTTAAAAACTCAAACTATAAGAATCCTAGAAGAAAACATAGAAAACTCTTAGGCACATTGGAGTAGCAACCGATTCTTGTTCAGTTCTCCAAAAGCTAATGCCCTAAAAGATAAGATAGACAAGTGGGACCTCACCAAACTGAAAAACAGCTGCAAAGCAAAAGAAACCATCAAGAGAATGGGGAGACAGCCCATCAAATGAGAAAAAATATTAGCTAACAGTATGTCTGACAAAGGCCTAACACCTAGGATCTACAAGGAACTCAAATGTGCCAAAAAGAAAACAAAAGAACCTTATTAAAAAGTGGGAAAAAAGGTCAGGTGCAAGCCTGTACTCCCAGCACTTTGGGAGGCCAAGGCAAAAAGATTGCCTGAGCCCAGGTGTTTGAGACCAGCCTGGGCAGCTTGGCAAGACCTCGTATCTATAATAAATCAAAAACTTAGCTGGGTCTGGTAGCACATGTTACTTGGAAAGCTAAGGCAGTTGGATCGCCTGAGCCCAGCAGGTCGAGGCTGCCGTGATCCTGATCATCCCACTGCACTCCAGTCTGAGTGACACAGTGAGACTCCAAATCAAAAAAAAGTGGGCAAAAGATATGAATAGACACTTCTCAGAAAAAGACACATGAGCAACCAACAGATACATGAAAAAATGCTCAGCCTCACTAATTATCAAAGAAATGTAAATTAAAACCACACTGATATCACCTTGTCAGAATGACAATATCATTAGTAACTCTAAAAACAACAGATGCTGGCAAGGATGTAGAGAAAAAGGAACACTTCTATATTGTAGGTGAGAGTGTAAATTTGTACTACCTCTGTGGAAAACATGGTGATTCATAAAAAAAATCTAAAAATTGACTTTCCATATGAACCAGCCATCCCCGTACTGGGAATACATCCAGAGGAATTCAAATCACTCTATGAAAAAGATACCTGCACGCGCATGTTTATCGTAGTATTATTCACAATAGCAGAAACATGGAACCAACCATGCTGTTAATCAAATGTGGACTGAATAAAGAAAATGTGGTTCATATATCCAATGGAATATAATGAAGTCATAAAGAAAAACAAAATTATGGACTTCACAGCAACTTGGATGAATTTAGAGTCTATAATACTCAGTGATCTGTTGCAGAAACAAGACCTGAGTACCACCTGTACTCCCCTAAAAGCGGACACTGAACATTTATCATAATACTATAAGAATGGGATTGGAAGTAATGGGACACTGTGGAGGAGGGGTGGCACATAACATCAATAAGTGTGTCTGATCTCAAACCAGGCAAAGTAGGGACTAAAGGAAGGCCCACACGTTACCTGAATTATGATCACATATGTATCTAAGCCTGAATTGTATCCCACACCTTTTTTTTTTAATTTTAAAGATATGGGGCACAATTCAGGATCAGGTATATAAGTATTCATTGCACAGGTAAAGTTTGGACCTCCCTTTGGTCCCCACTTTGCCTGGTTTGAGATCGGATACCCTTATTGATGTTTGCCTGGTTTAAGATCGGATACCCTTACTAATATTATGTGCCTCCCCTCCCATGGCAGTTTCAGGCTATTACCAATCCATTTCTTATAGTATTATGGTTAATATTCAGGGTCTGCTTATGAGTCAGAACATGGTGTACTCAGTTCTTTGTTTTTGTGATAAATCACCGAGTACTGTAGACTCTAAATCCATCCAAGTTGCTGAGAAGTCTATAATTTTGTTCTTCTTTATGGCTGCATAATATTCCATCATGTATATGTACCACATTTTTTTATACAGTCCAGGTTCAACGGGCATCACAATTGGTCCACATCTTAAAAATTTTTTTTAAAAAAGAAATTTGTAGCCGGGCTCGGTGGCTCAGCCTGTAATCTCGCGCCTTTGGGAGGCTGAGGTGAGTGGATTGCCTGAGCCCGCGGGTTCGAGACTCGCCTGGGCAGCGAAACCTCATCTCTACAATAAATCAAAAAATCAGTCGGGCGTGGTAGCACATGCCTGTAATTCCGGCTACTCGGAAGGCTGAGGCGGAAGGATTGCCAGGGCCCAGCAGGCGAGGCTGCGGTGGCCGGAAGCGGCCACTGCACTCCAGTCTGGGCGACCGAGTGAGATTCCAACTCAAAAAAAAAGAAATTTGTTCACACTTGATTTAGGCCCAAGACTGTGGTCTAGCTTGGAGTGTGTTCCATGTACAAATAAGAAGAATGTACATTCTATGGTTGTTGGGTGACATGTTCTATAGATGTCTATTAGGTCCAGTTGGTTGAGTGTTACAATTCTGGATTTTTCGTAGCACTTTTGGGGGCCCACAGATCTATCTCTTGCTTCAACAGTGCTTGGATGGAACAAGCCAAGGGTCTTCTTCTCTTCTAGTCTCCCACTACCCTTCAATCTCCTCTCTACTTGCAATCACCGAGACCACCTCTCAGACATCCCCTGTTTCTGAGACCAGTGAATACCATTTTTGCAGTTAGTTCCTTCTTGCTGACCAACCACGAGCTGCCAGGTTTGACAGAATTATTCCACCAAGAGGGAGGCAGCTGACAACCACATGGTCAATTTGTATCTGTGGGCCTCTTACACCTACCTCTCTCTGGGCTTCTATTTCTTTTCTTTCCTTTTTTTTTTTTTTTTTTGAGTTGGAGTCTCACTCTGTGGCAGAAGTGCAGTGGCATGCCCACGGCCACCCCAGCATCAACCAGCTGAGCTCCAGGGATCCTTCCATCTCAGCCTGCCAAGTAGCTGGAACTACAGGCGCGTTCTACCATGCCAGGCAAATTTTTTATTTGTTGTAGAGACAAGATCTCGCCAAGTTACCCGGGCTAGTCTTGAGCCCGTGAGTTCAGGCAATCCACTCACCTTGGCCTTCCAGATTGCTGGGATTACAGGCTGAGCCACCAAGCAAGGCCTGGGCTTCTATTTCAACTGCAACAATATGGCTCCCTAAGGCGAGGACCACTTTTCCTGTCAATTGGCAGAGAAAAGCTGCAATGGCACCAAGGGTCTCTTGAAGATGCAAAACGAGTGCAGTGGCTGGGCCCTCTTCCAGGATATCCAGAAGTCCTCTCAAGATGAGTGGGATAAAACCCTGGACACCATGGAGCCGCCATGACCTTGAAGAAGAACCTGAACCAGACCCTTCTGAAATTTCGTGCCCTGGGCTCTGTGCACACAGATTTCCTGGAGAACCACTTCCTGGCTGAGGAAGTGAAACTCATAAAGAATGTGGGCAACCGCCTGCCCAAGCTTCTCAGGTTGGCTGGCCTGAGCCTGGACTGGATGAGTATCTTTTCGAAAGGCTCACCCTCAAGCACGCTTAGAAGACCAGCAGCCTCTGGGGGGGCCCCCTCTCAAAATATCAGGGTTTCTGCTTCCCCCTCCATTACTTTTTTACTACCCTGGAGCCCTCTCTCAAGCCCTGGATCAAATGAAAATAAAGTTTTTTGCAGCAAAAAAAAAGATTCTGAATTTTTTTGGTAATTTGTGCCTTGATCTATCTACTGCTGTTAGTGGAGTATTAAAGTCTCTTACTATTTGGTATGGTTGTCTATTAACAAATGTTTTATAAATCTTGGTGATCCTATGTTTGGTGTGATATTCAAGGTGGATATTTCTTGCTGGTGGCCTGAGACTTTTATCATTGTATAATGTCCTTTTTAACTTTTATTGGTTTAAAGTCTGATTTGTCTTATATAAAAATGGCTACTTTTGCACTTTTTTGCCTTCGTTTTGTTTGAAATATCTTTCTCCATCCCTTTACCTTGATTCTGTGGGTTTCATTTGCAGCTAGATGGGTTTCCTGAAGGCAGCATACAGTTGAATCATGTTTCTTTATCTAATTTGCCACTCCGCGTCTTTTGAGTAGCACATTAAGTCCATTCATATTTAAGTTAATTGTTGATATGTGGGATTTTATTCCTGTCGTATTGTTCTTAAGAGGCTGCTTTGCTTTTTAGTTCTTATGGGTCATTTGTATGGTTGGTGAACTCTATGCTTATCTGTGCTTTCGGAATGGGTGGAACTGTTTCTTCATTTCTGTGCTTATAACTTTCTTAAGCATCTCTTGAAGGGCTGGTCTGGAGGTGGCATATTCTCTTAGGAATTCAATGTCTGGGAAGGATTTTTTTTTTCAGTAATGAAGCTTAGCTTGGTGGGGTTGGGAATTCTTAGCTAGAATTGTTTTTCTTCAAAAATGTTAAAGATAAGACTCCAATCAGGTCAGACTGGACCACTCTCCAGCTCCCCTCCAGCGACACAATTGGCTACCTCAGTGGGAAGTGGATCCCCAGGTCACCATGGTCATGCTGCAGGGATGGCTGAACCCTTTCTGTTGTACAAAAGAATTCACACAGGGAGAGAGGCACTGCCATAACAATACCCCCTCCTTCGCCCCATTCCTTTATCAGAGGCTTTCTGGCCTGAGAATTCAAAGTTTCTTTCGGGAGTTATGTTTTTCCCACTAGCCAGAACTGGCTACTCGGTATTTCAGTCCCCAACTTTGAGTACTCAGTGGGGATCAGGAGGAGTGATGGGCCCCCTGTCTGCTGTGGCAGCACTACAGGAATGGGAGAGCTATCTGTTGCCCAGAAGCATTCATGCAGGAGAGAGGGGTTTCCAGGATGATAGGGCTGCTCCTGACTTTCCTTCTCTTGCTAGAGTTTGACTGTGTTCAGAACTGAAAAGTTTTTTCAGCAACAAGGTCTCTCACTGCAGGTGGGTCCAAACAGTAGCTGCCTGCAGTGGTGGAACCTGCCCTTGAGACAAATAAAGGCATCTAGGCCAGGGTTCTTTCCTGGCCTGGGAGCTGATTTCCAAGCCCTGCCTACATGGATTGAGTTATCAGGAATGGTTGGTCATAGGCTTTTAGAGCTTAAATGGGGTCCCAGCTCCACATAGTCTCTAGAGTATCCAGGCTATTTCCCATGTGCAACTGGAGTCCCATATGGCTTGTGGAGGCCTTCCCAGTTTATGACACTAGCAAGTGCTGAGTCCTAATATCCTGAACTAAACATTTCCTACATCCAGATGTTGCTCTCTACTTCTGACACGATTCAGGCAGAAATGGATCTGCCTGGATCTAAAGCCAGCTACCTGGTCTCTTTCCTTCCTGCTCTCTGCATGTCCCAAAGGTCCTCGGCAGGCTTTGGGGTGCATTGGTCATCTCAATCTGCTGTGACTGCTGAGGATCTCTGACTCTTTATGATCTCTGACTGCTAGTGCTCTCTTCCTTGGTGTGCTCTGTGAGAGAGGGGTCAGTCAACTGCTCATAGGTGGCCATCTTGAATCCAAACTGCAAGTTATTTTTTCACAGTTCCGGAGGGTAGAAGACCAAATGCTAGGTTATGGACAATTACATTTGTTGTGAGGGCTCTTTTTTGGTTTGCAGAAAGCTGTCTTCTACATTCTCACATGGTCTTTCCTCAACATATGTGTATGGAAGAGTTCACTTACTCACTTTTGGTGTCTCTTATTATAAGGACACTAATCCTACTGGATCAGGAACTAATACTTATGATCTCATTTAATCTTACTTCGCCAGAGGTCTCATCTCCAAACACAGTCACTCTGGGTATTATGGCTTAAACAAATAAATTTTGGAAGAACGTTCATATTTGGTCCATAACAGGGGAATATTTCCTTGTCCTTTTCTAGCTTCCGGTATTTGCTGAAAGACCTGTGGTGTTCCCTGTCTTGTAACTGCATCAGTCGAATCCTGATCTTCACATATGTTCTCTCTTTGTCTCTTCTCATTATTTTCTCTCAGTGCATATCAGTGTTTGTGTCTAAAATTCCCTTTTGCTTAAGGACATTGGCCATATTAGATGTGGGTCCACACTCATGACCTCATATTAACTTGATGTATCTGCAAAGGCCCTATTTCCAACTTCAACATATCTTTTCAGGGGGCACAATTCAATTAATTACAATGTTCCTGTCACACCTATTTCTCATGCTCTCCTGACTGGAAAATTCTAATAAATATATTTGCAACCTCACATGTATCCTGGGATGTCCAAATGGAGACTAAATTTGTGTTTTTTCCTCCTTAAAAATAAATATTGGCAGATACACCTTTAAGTCAACAAAGAAACAAATACTACCTTAAAAGAGGTCTTCAACATTTTTTCTCAGTGTTATTTTCTGGTTATGAAAATATGTGTGAGTGGGTCATATTTTGGAGGAAAGAAGGAGAAACTAGACCTTTTGGATTGCAAAATACTTTAAAGTACCTTCATGTGGCAGTTGTGTGTGGTGGGGTGGCCATGTAGGTGCTGCAGTGAAGTATGAAGCTCACTGTTGGGGAGGACCGGTGGCCCAAGGTTCTGGGTCTGTCGGGCGGCTGCCCTGAGGACTGAAAGGATGTCTCTCCTGCAGTCCCTGTGGCTTCGGCCTTGTCGAGCTGTGCCTACTATCCCGGTGAGATCTTAGGCAAAGCAAAGTAACATTCATTATTACCTTAGTTGTCTATTGTTGTGAGACATGTATTCCAGAACTCAGTGCCTTAACACACACCATGCACTGTCCCACAGTTTCTGGGGTCAGGATGCAGATGTGATTTACCTGTGGCTCAGGCTTTCACAAACTGAAGTGAGGGAGCTGGCCAAAGGCTGCTCTCGGTTCTAGAACCTGGTATCCTACGTGACACCCCAACACTTGCTGTATTTTGCTTGTTAAAAGCAAGTCACTAGGTTCAGCACACCTTCTGGGGGCGGAGATGACACAGGTGTGGGCATGAGGAGGAAGGCACCTTTGGGAGCCCCTTTAGCAGCTGCTTCCTACATTCGTGCACTTAGTATGTGCACAGGGTGCAGGGGCTTCTGACCCGTGATCTCAAGTGATTCATGCTCTCATCATGGGGCAGGGAAGGAAACTGGAACTTGGGCAGATTGTGTAAACCATTCAAGGTCACCCTTCACTAGAACCAGGACTTGATCTAAGACATGCTTCAAATTTGTTGTACCAGGTTCATTTCTAAAATCAAGGGAGTTTTGGATGTATTTCATTAAAACAAAAATTTCTGTGGTACTTTCACTTGTTCTCAATGTGAAAACACATACGTTTCCTCTTTCAAATTTCCTAGGTGTCTACAGCACTGCGGTCCAGAGTTCTGAAGCACAGGGCTCTGGAATGAAGGATTCTAAAACACGTGTTTCCCTGAAGGGAATCCGAGGAGACTCCGTCTTGCTTTCTGTGACTAATAAGTCAGGAGTAGCTCCAGGAGATGAAATTCTGGATAAGGTCTCTTGGAGTTTTGGCCCTGAAACAGACTTCACATACATGCTGGAAATGTGTAGGGAAGCCAAGTTCCCCAAGTGGGTCGGCCTCCAGGACAAGTTCCAGCAGAGGGTCCATGTGCCCAACAGGACGTCCCTGATGATTAAGAACCTGACAGCTGAGGACAGTGGGCAGTACCGGGCTCAAGTCACCTTAACTGGAGGAAGAAACTTTATCCAGGTGTTCTACCTCTCCGTCGGTGGTAAGTAATACCCTCTCCTCCATCCCTTGACTTACATTCTTCCTCTGTGCCTAGAGTGTCCCACTGGCCTCACTTTGCAGAATCCCATTCAGACTCTAGCCTTCAGACTCTCTTTTCACTCCTGAAAATTGGGCAAGTGAGGTCAGCACATGGACGGTAGATAATTACACCAGGGAGAATATCACTTCAGTGTTTTGGAAAGAGGAGATGGAAATTGGCAAAATAGTAATTTTTCTAACAATACTAATTGTCCTTTTTTTAAATGATGGTACTTAACGTGTGTAGTCATTTTTTATTTTTGGCATATCAAATTACCACAAATTAGCAGCTTGAAACAAAACACATTTATTGTTTCATTGTGCTATTCATTCAGGCCTAACACAGGTTCCACTGGGCAATAATGAAAATGTTGGCAGGGTTGTTCTTTCTGGAGGCTCTAGTGGAGAATCTTTTCTTTCCTTTGTCACCTGCTTGTGGCTGCCAGCATCCCTTGGCTCATGGCCACCTGCCTCTATCTTTAAAGTCAACAAAAGTGAACCGAGTCCTTCTCACATCACATCCCTCTCATCCCTCACTCTCTCCTCCTTCACTGTTAAGGATCCTGGTGATTACATTGACCCGACCTCATAATCAAGAATGATCTCTCAATTGACACCTGATTAGAAACCTCAATCTTATCTGCCTGCTGAATTCTCCTTGCCACTTAACCTAAGCTCTGTCCAGTTTCCCAGGATTAGAATGTGGACACGTTTGGAGCCACTATTCTGCCCACCACTCTAAGAAATCTCTGTGTATCGAGTTCGGCCATCCCTCTCCTCCCACTCAGCCCTGGCCCCAGGCCAGCCTCACTCACTCAAGCCTCCACAATCCAGCCCTCAAAGCCTCCATAGGTGTAGGAGTTTACACTGCAATGCTTCTTAGGAAACCTGTTTAGCCAACTCTTTCCTTCCTACAATTCCTCCCTGCACAAGGAATCTCCTGCTGTGGCGAGAGTGGCTTATGCAGCTTCGAGTCCCATGATTTCTAGGAACTGCCCCTGAACCTGACTCTTCACTTCCTGTGTGCACCCTAGGTTCAGTGTCATGTCCTAACAACACTAAGTGTTGCCAGTCCTAGTCGCTACCACTGTGTCTCTCTCAAATTTGTCTACTTTGGGGAGCATGGTTTTCCCTCTGGCCCCCCAAGAGTTGTCCTGATATCCTGCCCCACCTAGGCTGTGCAGTCCCAGGCACCATCTCTGCCAAGACACAGGGAAGGAACCAGGGCAAGGACAAGATCTTCTGTCCCAGACTTCTATTTCTCCCAGGAAAGCCCCCATTTTTAAAAATATAATAGGCTCTAGGAAGGGAGAAAGTCCAGACTTTATTTCCTTTTGTAGACTTTTAAGATTTGCTCAGCCGAGCTTGGTGGCTCAGTCTGTAATCCCGTGCCTTTGGGAGGCTGAGGTGAGTGGACTGCCTGAACCCGCGGGTTCTATACCCGCCTGGGCAACTTGGAGAGACCTCATCTCTACAATAAATAAAAAAATTAGCCGGGCATGGTAGCGAGTGCCTGTAGTTCCAGCTACTTGGAAGGCTAAGGCGGAAGGATTGTCGGAGCCCAGTGGATTGAGGCTGTGGTGGCCGGGAGCGGCCACTGCACTTGTCTGGGTGACAGAGTGAGACTCCAACTCAAAAAAAAAAAAGATTTGCTCAATGAAGGAAAAACTCGTGGAGCTAAACTCGGGGGCTCCCCTTCATGTTGTCACCTGTTCAGTGTTTAGCTTTGGGCAGATTGTGATTTATCTGTAAAATGCACCCGCTTTTCTTATAGGGAGCATGTCACAGCTTCATTGAGAAAATTATGAGAAAGTATCACGTTCTTCACACATGTGAGGTTCCTTTCTTTTGTTCCCTCCTGCCACAGAGCCTCTGCCCCAACCTGAGATCCAGGCCACATCACCATCCATCACATCAGGCTGGTGCAATGTCACCCTGGAGTGCAGGGTCCCAGGGGCCACAGAGGACCTGAATGTGACCTGGGGGAGCCAGGGCCTTCCCAGGGAGCTGGAGCAGAGAAGGACACCAGGACCTGCCCCCAACCCCTGGACCCTGGCTGTGAGCCTGTCTCTAAGCCAGTACAATGCCAGCCTCACCTGTGTGGTCAGCAACCAGGTGGCCCAGAAAAACACCACAGAAGTCCTTGAAAAATTCTGTACACAAGGTGAGTGGTATCTTTTGGAGATGAGGGACATCTGGAACTCAGGTAGCTCTGGGGCCTGAGAGTTCTGGCTCTCCTCCTCACCCTATGTATCAGCACCACCTTATACCTGGTCACCCCACACAGAAGTCTGAGAGTCTCATTCACCCGACTTGCCTTAAGTATCTTTCTCATCCATGCCCTCCTCCCAACCCCTCCCACCCATCCATACTCTTGGGGGTATCCAGAGTGGGCTTTGGGAAAGCAGATCGGATTATCATTTTCTGTGTCATATGTGAGACTTGACCTCAGTTACTCTCCATAGGATTCAGGGCTCAAATGCTCTCAACCCACAATTCTGACCTCAACTACATACTTCACACAGAACTGCTTCTGGCAAAGTTTGCTGGCAATCAGCTTTCTTTCTTTTTTTTGGGTTGGAGTCTCACTCTGTCACTCAGACTGGAGTGCCGTGGCCGCTCCTGGCCACCGCAGGCTCGACCTGCTGGGCTCCAGCGATCCTTTCGCCTCAGCTGTCCAAGTAGCCAGAACTACAGGCGTGCGCTACCACACCCAGCGGATTTTTGATTTATTGTAGAGATGAGGTCTCGCCAAGTTGTTTGGGTGGGTCTCGAATCTACGGGTTCAGGCAATCCACTCACCTCGGCCTCCCAAAGTGCTGGGATTAGAGGCTGAGCCACCGAGCCCGGCACAATCGGCTTTCAATGAAAGAATGAATGGCTTGGTCCCCTGTGTGCAGCTTCATCCTCTCTCTAACCCTTCCTCCACAAGCTACTGGAGGGGAATCTGAGTTGTCCACATTACGTAAAACCACCTGTTACCTCCTTCCCACACTCATCTTCGAGTCTCAACTAAAGTTCAACACTTAGCATGACCACAACACTCTCCAAGAGTGTACTCTTGCCTCCCTCTGATACTTCTTGCCCTTCCTCCTCCCTGTCCTGTTCCACCCCTGCCTCAGTGGAGATCTGGTAACTCCTCGGGCTGGCATTTTGACACACCATTTCCTGACATGTTGCTCCTCCTTTCTTGAATGCTCCATCCTGAATACATGGAAAATCCCCACTTCTCCCTCAAGACTCAGTTTACCCAGCACCTCCTCTGGGAGGCCCTTCCTGAAGACCCAGTACAAGGTGTAAACTTCTCTTTCAGCTGCGATGTCTCTGTCTGGTGGTTGGTATTTTCTCAGTCTTCCCTTCTGGGTGATGAGCTGCTCTTGGGTGCAAATATGGGCTTGTTCATCTCCATGTCCCTGGCCCCAGGCAGCAGCTCTGTAGCCGCTTGAATAAATGGACTTGCAATGCTCCTCATTATTAAGCTTCTGCCCCAGGCCCCTTTCCACTTTTTTTTAGCCCATTTTCTCCTTCTCTCTCCCCTTGTTGTTGGGTCTTTCAAGTTCTCTCCTACCTTATCCTTTTCCACCCTCTCTGTGTGAGGGAAATAGGTGCACATGGACCAGCCACAGCTAGACTGTTGCCAGTCATCCTAGTGCCCATTGTGGCTGTGCTATTCATCCTGGGAGCTGTGCTGTACCTGTGGAAGACACGTGAGAAGAAGAAGATGGAGATGAAGAGAGGCAGGTTGCACTTCTCCTTTCAGGCCCAGAATCCTGGTCTCCCTTTCTTCTAAATTTTGCTGTCAGGGAATGAGCCCCGCACAGGGAATGGTGGGTGTGGTCACGGCCTTGGGGTTTCCGGTAGTGGGAAGGGATACAGGCTCCCAAGACACAGATTCACGCTTTGTCTGTGTATGTCTCAGGTGCAGGATGGCAGCAGAACCCTGAGGTCGATGATGGTGGCATCCATTATGCAGATCTCAGCCAGCTAGAGTCTCGGGAGGGCACGAACAAGGTGAGGGCTGGGAGAACTGATGGCTGAGCACTCCCATGTCTCTCTGTGCCCAAGTTTGAGAGTCCAACCCTAGGATTTGCCTTCTCTTGTCCCATTGTCTGTTCATCTACTTCTGGACAATCAACAGTATTTGCTAATAAAGTTGACAGTTGGGACCAGTGCATTGGTAGGCATTTGAGGGGAATTCAGGGGAAATAATAAGCAGCACATGTCAGTGGATGTTGGCTCTGTGGGTCTCTTCAGATCCACTCTATCCCTGAGCTACTCCAAAAACCCTCTGTCTTGATTCCAGGGTATCAGGGAACAACATCTGGATGAAAAGGGGTCTCTCACTACTGTCTACAGTGAGATCCATAACCCTGACCGGGCCATGAAGATCATTTAGTTGGAGGAAGCAAGAAAATCCAGCAGTCCTGGGACACCTGCACTCTGACATGATGCCTGTAGACACCTGCCCATCCCAGGTGTGGTTCAGCTCCTATTGCTCCTGGTGTGTGTTACCCTGACTTTGTGACCATGTCTCTATATGAATACACACGGCCCAACTGCATTCTGTGACTCTTCCTCAAGCTGCCTTCACACTTGGGCAAGTGTTCTTCCTGTGTCATTGACATGACTCCTGAGCCCTCTCCTCCAGAAGCTTTCCCAAGGGGATCCTGCCTAACTGTGCAGGTGGCAAACCCCCACTACCTCTGCTATGTCCCTGGTGTGTGTATTTCTGAGAACACAAGCCCAGGCATGGGAATGGTGCAGAGGTGTTGACTGTGCTGCGGAAGAGGGGTTAGGATCTGGGAGCTGGGTCCTCAGTTGGGACACAGCATGGGTAGGTGGGAGCCCACAAAAGGACTGGCCCAAGTATTCCTTCCAGACCTTGTGTAGGGCTCCTTCGGGGGTTTTGGGAAGTGTGTATGCACGTGTGTTGGGGAGTGTCTAGTGCACATTATACACCTGAATCAAAGGCAACTTTCTTCTCACCTGTGCAAATCTGGACCTCAACCTCAGCCTTGGATGAAACTCGCCTACCTTTGCAACGGAAAGAGGAATTTGTATCATATCAAGCTCTTCCCAGCCTTCTGTTTCTCAAAAAATAACCCTAGGAGACCAAAATCAGGGGTTTGGGGACAGAATAGGGGCACCTGACTGTAAGAGAGTTTCCTTGTATTTGCTACTCACCATTCTTTCCCTCCTACCCAGGGGCTATTCTTTAGTTTCCTTTACAAGTTTCTTTCCCATCTCCCCAACCTCTATACTTGGGACTATCTCCATGTTTAGACCCAGACAATCTGTCTTCATTATTTACACTCATGTTCTTTCTGAGGTTGTGGCCAGGTGATAATCCCTGAACCCTATCACAATATTAGCTTACATAGAAAAGGGATCGAGATGAAAGGTTTTGCAATGTGTTATTCTGAATTATCTGGATGTCCTCAATCTAATCACATGAAATCTAAAACATGTGAAAAGAAAAGTATGTTAAGCCGGGCTCGGTGGCTCAGCCTGTAATCCCGTGCTTTGGGAGGCTGAGGTGAATGGATTGCCTGAGACCGCGGGTTCAAGTCCTGCCTGGGCAACTTGGCGAGACCTCATCTCTACAATAAATCAAAAAGAAATTAGCAGGGCATGGTAGCGCGCGCCTGTAGTTTCAGGTACTTGGAGGGCTGAGGTGGAAAGATCGCCAGAGCCCAACAGGTCGAGGCTGTGGTGGCCGGGAGCGTGCCACTGCACTCCAGTCTGGGCGACAGAGTGAGACTCCAACTCAAAAAAAAGAAAAGAAAAGAAAAGTAGGTCAGAGAGATACGAGGTGAGACCTTGACCCACCATTGCTGACCCTGAAGTTGGAGTAAGCAATCATAAGTCTGGGAAATGAGGTAGTCCCTAGAAACTGAGAAAGAATGGTTTACAACCAGCAAGAAAATGAGAATCTCAATCTTACAATCACAAAGCATTGAATTCTGGCAACAACAATGAACATTAAATAGATTCTCCTCCAGAACCTCTAGAAAGAAGCATAGCTGTGTGACACTCCAGACTTCTGACCTTCAGCACTATAAGAGAAAGTGCCTAAATTAGTGGTGCTTATTATGACAACAGAAAGATGTCATGCTGCCTTATGGTTTTAAATATACTGGTTATTCAGAAACTTTCAGTTATGTTCCTTTCTATAGAAACCACATTGTGAATATCTGACTTCTTACTTAAGTTCTTCACATGGATGTATAATGGGCACCTTCAGCTTGACTTTCAAACTCACCAGACATGCTTGCCATAAAGTCTTCCCATCTCAATAAGTAGCACCTCTATCTTTCCATTTGTTTTGGTCAGAATTCCTTAGCAATATCCTTGACTTCATTCTCTACTCACTTTATCAGCAAACATTCTACCTTTTTATTCAGTGCATATATTTATAGTGTAACTACCTCTCACTACTCTCCTGATCTAATGTGACCTTCATCTCCTACATGGACAACTGCAGTAGCATCAGAACCTTCCTGCTTCTGTTTTTAGTCTCATAAAACCTAATCTCAAAATAGCACCAAGGGATTGTTTCAGAACATCCATCGTATCACATCACTCCTTAGCTCAGATCTCCACCATGGCTCCCACTTTACCTGCAAGGCCCTGCACCATCTGACCCCATATCTACATTCCCTTTATTCCTTAATCTACTACCCTAAGGCACAGGTTTTTGCTATTCTTCAACAGAACAGGCTTTCTGTCTCAGGTCCTCTGCTTCCGCCTGGAATTCTCTTCCTTCGGGTATCTTTATGACTTTCTTCAGATCTTTGCACAAATATCATCTTCTTAGTGGAGTCTACTCTGACCTCTCCCTCCGCATGAAAATCTGTGCCCTCCCCTGGTGATCTCCTGCCTCCTGCCCTCTGCTCTGCCTTCCTCAACAGCTCTCATCACAGGGTAGTGAGGCAGCATGCATTTTATCTGGGCTGACTTTTAAGGACAAAGATGCAAATGAAGACTCAATAAGTAAGCTCCAAACCCTAGTATGCCACAATCATTATCGTTTCCAGGAAACTGCAACATTTGTCAGTTAAAAATCTTGTCCAATGTCTCATAGTTAATAAATGGTGGAACTGGGGTTCAAACATCAGAGTTGGATTCTATAACTCCTGCTCTTGAACACTGTACTATACTAGTGAAATCAATGGTCGCATGATGGAATACTACTTAGGCAACGAAAAGAAGAATTGCAGTCATGCATACCACATAACCATATTTCAATCAATGACAGACCGCGTACACAATGATGGCCCCATAAGCTTATAATGGAGCTGAAGAAATTTATACTGCCTACGTCATAGTCATCGTAATAATGGCACAACACATTACTCACATGTTTGTGGTGATCCTGGTATAAACAAACCTATTGCACTGCCAGTCATATAAAAGTATAGTGCAGGCTGGGCGTGTTGGCTCATGCCTATAATCCCAGAATTTGGGAGGCTGAGGTGAGAGGACTGCCTGAGCCCATGGGTCTGAGACCAGCCTGGGCAACTTGGCGAGACCTCATTTCTACAATAAATCAAAAAATTAGCCGGCGTGGTGGCTCATGCCTGTGGTTCCAGCTATTTGAAAGACTGAGGGAGAAGGATCATCTGAGCCCAGCAGGTCAAGGCTATGGTAGCTGTGAGCCTGGGTGTCAGAGTGAGACTCCCACTCAAAAAAATAACTAACTAAATAAATAAATGTATAGTGCATACAATTATGTGCATAATACTTGATAATAAATGACTGCATTGCTTGTTTATGTATTTGTTAGATTATACTTTTTATTGTTATTTTAGCGTGTAATCTTTTTACTTTAAAAATATTTAACTGTAAAGCAGTCTCAGGCAGGTCCTTCAGGAGGTATTCCAGAAGCAAGCACTGTTATAGAAGAGGACAGCTCCATACATGTTATTCCTCTGAAGAAATTTCAGTGGAATGAGATGAGGAGGTGGAAGACAGTGATATTGACAATCCTGACCCTGTGTAATGTGTGTGTCTTCATTTTTAACTAATTTTTTTTTTTAGAGACAGGGTCTTGCTCTGCTGCCCAACTTGGAGTACAGTGATATGATCATAGCTCGCTGCAGCCTCAAACTCCAGGACTCAGGTGATCCTCCTGCCTTAGCCTCCGGAGTAGCTGGGACTACAGGCTGGCACCACCACACCAATCTAACTTTACTTTTTATTGTAGAGACAGGCTGATCTCAAACATTTGGCCTCAAGTGATCTTCCTGCCTCAGCATCCCAAAGTGTTGGGATAACAGGTACCACCGCACCCGAACAGACAAAAAAAAGAATTTTAATAGGAAAAAAAAATGAAATAAGGATAGAAAGAAAGAAAATATTTTTATATAGTTGTGTAACGTTTTTCCATTTTGAGCTAATTTTATCTTTGAATCAGTAAGGAAGCAAATACAGCTTATAGTTTGGGGATGGCTGCATTCTCTGAAAAGCAGTGTCTTTAAGTCCTATGCCTGCTCCTCCCTGAGGGACAGTTGGAGGAAGGGGAGGACAGAAACCACAAGATGGTTTTGAGCAGTCAGAGCAAAGGGGACCTTGCCCTCCTTTCCCAGGTAAAACCATGTAATACAATTTGGATATTTGTCTCCCCCAAATCTCATGTTAAAATTTGACCTCCAATGTTGGAAGTGGGTCCTAGTGGGAGGTGTTTGGATCACGGGTGTGGATTCTGCATGAATGGCTTGGTGCTGCCCCCATGATAATGAGTGAGTTCTTCCTGTCTTTGTTCAAGTGAGAATCGGTTGTTAAAAAAAAGGTGGCACCCCCCTTTCTTCCTCCCTCTCTTGCCATGTGACACACTTGCTCCCTCTTTCCCTTCTGCTATAGTTGAAAACTTCCTGAGGTCCTCACAAGAAGCAGATGCTGGCACCAGGTTTCATGTATCAGCCTGCAAAATCATGAACCAAATAAATCTCTTGTCTTTATAAATTAAAAAAATAAAATGTGATCAGGCTCAGTGGCTCAGCCTATAATACCAGCACTTTGGGAGGCCAAGGCAAGTGGATTGCCTGAGCTGAGGGTTTGAGACCAGCCCAGGCAACCTGGTGAGACCTCATCTCTATAATAAATAAAAAAAAATTACCCAGATGTGGTAGCATACACCTGTTAGTTACAGCTACTTGGAAGGCTGAGGCGGATGGATCGTCAGAACCCAGCAGGTCAATGCTGGGGGTGGCCGTGAGTATGCCACTGCGCTCCAACCTGGGTGACAGAATGAGACTCTGACTCAAAAAAAAGAAAATAAATAAATAAAATAAAATGTTGGCCATTACCTTGCTAGACTCTGGTGTGGCCATGTGCTCTCTGAGTTAAGGCTGGCTTTGGCCCCCTCCCCTACCTTGGGGAGGTGAATCTTCTCTTTCTCCCTCTCTCTAATTTACTTTTAAATAAAGTATATTTTCTAAAAGAAAAAAAAAAAGAAAGAGGAATAAATAAATAAATAAATAAACTATATTTTCTAATTGAAAATTAAATACAATTTTATATTTGTCTATGGTGGATGCTCAAGCTGCAATACATTTTGTAACCCACAACTTTATGCATATACTGTTTTTATTACTTAGAAGATTGTTTGATAATTTCAAAAAATGAGGACTTGGTCATCTTCTATTGATTTCTATACAGCTAGCATTGAACTTGAAAAAGAATGATACCAACAATTTAATATATATTGAAATTTACTTTTGGCCTAGTATTTAGTCAAGTTTTATAAATCTTCCATATACTTGAAAATAGTATTCATGCTCTAATTACTGGGTGTCAAGTTTGTTATTATACATTAAATCAAATTAATCAATTGTATTGTTCAAATCTCTCTCCTTTCTAATTTTTGCCTGTATGCCTTTCCAATTGCTAAGAGACTTGTATTAAGATCTTCATCCCTGGAAATAATTATGTCTTTTTCTTCTTGCAATTGGTTAATATTTCATTATGTATTATGAGTGTGTGTTACTGAAAGCACTTTTATACATTGCCATATGTTTAGAATTGTTATATGATCCCCTGATGCCCAGTCATTGCTTGAAGGTCAGCAGCCAAGGAGCAGATAGGATGAGATTAGGAAATTTTTATTGTCTAACTCCAGAGAATCCGGGGCTGTTTTTACAGCAGGTAGGATCAACTATCCTGATGGGTACATCTGGGTTAGATGTCTTTCTAGGATCCTAGGATATGTCAGTATTTACAACAGGTGGTACTAGTACAGAATGTTCTAATCAATGGTGTGAGAGGTAGATAAACACTAATATAATAAAGAAATAGTCACGTAGTGTGTTGAAAAGACTGACGGTCTATGGAAACAAAGTTTCAGCAAGGTGAGGAGGATCAGGAATTCTGGGGTGAGAGTGGAGACTGGCATGTTGTTCCTTTAAAAAAGGTATCAGAGCTGGGCTTGGTGGCTCAGCCTGTAATCCCACGCTTTGGGAGGCTGAGGTGAGTGGATTGCCTGAGGCTGCAGGTTCGAGACCCACCTGGGCAACTTGGTGAGACCTCATCTCTACAATAAATCAAAAAAATTAGCCGGGCATGGTAGCACGCGCCAGTAGTTCCAGCTACTTGGAAGGCTGAGGCGGAAGGATCCCCGGAGCCCAGCAGGTCGAGGCTGCGGTGGCTGGGAGCATGCCACTGCACTCCAGTCTGGGCGACAGAGTGAGACTCCAACTCAAATAAACAAATAAATAGATAAATAAATAAAAATACAAAAGGTATCAGAGAGGCCTCTTTGAGAAGGTAAGGTTTTCAGAGTGGAAGGAGGTTAGAGAGGCAGTCATGCTCACCTCTACCAAATGTTCAAGGAACAGATACATAAAATCCTATAAAAACTATTATGGAGAATGAGAAAGATGGAATACTGCAATTTATGAGTTTGTTTAAAAATTGATTAAAAAATCCAGTAGCAAAAGAAAGGCAAATTATAATTCAATCTTATTTATGAACATAGATATAAAAATGCTAAGCAAAAACACTAGCAACCCAAATCTGGCAAAGTTGAGAATTGCAAACCCAGTCCTGGAACCAAAATGGATACATCCTTGGAATGAAAGGATGGTTAACATTGGAAAAATCAGCTTGCGAACTCCTCCACATTAGCAGTGGAAAGAGAGAAGCACATATTATCTCATTAGATGTAGAAAACACATTCACTACAATTCAGTTATTATTTATGATAAAATTTCACAGAAACTCAAGAACAAAAGGATGTGATATTAGTGGAAGTGCTAGGAGTTGCTCCTGAAAGGGAGAGGCTGCCCTTTTCTGTCCCCTCAGTCCCCTCCTTTTGTTGGGTAGAGTATGGCATGATGGGTGGAGCTCAGGCTATAATTTTGGACAGACCACAAGACAGAGGAGCCAGGGTTTCAGGACAGTTCTGTGAAAATAACCTTTAATCTCTACAGAATCATCTGTACTTTTGTCTACTTTTCTTACTTGGTAACTTTTAAACTTCTCGTAATATTTAACTTGACTTCTCTGTTTTCTGAAAGGACTAGATACTTGTGAATGTTTTTTTGTTTTTTGTTTTTTTTTTGAGTTGGAGTCTTACTCTGTCACCCAGACTGGAGTGCAGTGGCCGCTCCTGGCCACTGCAGTCTCGACCTGCTGGGCTCCGGCGAGCTTTCCGCCTCAGCCTTCCAAGTAGCGAGAACTACAGGCGCGTGATACCATGCCCGGCTAATTTTTTGATTTATTGTAGAGATGAGGTCTCGCCAAGTTGCCCAGGTGGGTCTTGAACCCGCAGGTTCAGGCAATCCTCTCACCTCATTCTCCCAAAGTGCTGGGATTACAGGCTGAGCCATGGAACCTGGCCGTGAATGTTCTTTTTTAAACTAGGGGATGATTATTAGCACTTCCATCTTTTCTCACATGCCTCATGGAAAAGCAAATGATTGACTCTACAGGGTTTCTCATTTAAACAAAGAGTTTGAGAGACTCATTTTATGTAAAATAAAATAACACTAATGACTATGTATTCACAAACATATATACATAGTCTAAAGAAAAATAACCTAATTGTATGAACTTACCAACGTGAGACACTTACATGGGAATTAGGGAAGGTTCTTTGTGTTAGGGTGCTTGAACTGATATTTGAAAGGGTGAGTAAATTAATTAGGGAAAGAGGAGAAAGCACTTTCCAGGGGTTGGAAACAACATATCAAAGGCCTTGTGGTGGGAGGAAACATATATTTGAGAAACTAAATAGAGGCCATTATGATTGCAATCAGGAAAGGTGGCACAGGACAGGAAGCCATGGGACTGGGAGGTGGGTAAGGCAGCCTTGCAGGGAATGGCAGGACATGGTAAGGAAGCAATAAGAAATCACTAAGAATTAAGGACACAATAATGTGTGCTTTTTAGAAAGGTCACTCTGGCTTCAGTGTAGAGAATATACCATAGAAGGGACAAGGGTATGTGGGAAATTCAAACTAGTTGAGAGATAATGGGTTGAACTAAAGTAGTGGTGGTAGAGACGGAGGAAAGTGGATGTACTTAAGAGATTTTTAGAAAACAAAATGAAGAAGACTTGCATAGTCAATTTGCATTGACTATGGGGTTGAGGGAGAAGAGGATGCGAAAGATGACAGTTCAGATATGTGATTAGTCACTGAGGTGGGGGATGCTCAAGGAAGAACAACTTACATGCTCTATTGTGGACATGCTGAGTGTAAGATGGCTTTGAGACATCCAAAAGGAGCTTTTGGTTTTAAAAATAAACTGTTGGGTTTTAAATTTAGAGCTCAAATTTTAAACCTAGAGCTCTAAAGTAGTCTGAGCTGGAAATATAAATTTGGAAGTTATTGGCATGGGGATGATTAATTCAATAAACAGTGTGGCAAAAGACTAAACATTTGAGGAAAATCTAAAGTTATGCCCAATATGGGTTAGAACTTACCCCAACATAATTTCCAGATGGATGAGTTTTCTACCTGTGGTTGATCATGTGAATTCCTTAGAGAGGGATTTCCAGAGACATCTGTTCGGTCTACTAAGTAAGAATTTCTGGGAGTGGAGTATATGAATGAATGTTTGACCACATCACTAGTTAGGAAGAATTAGAATAAACATTTCTATAAATGAGAAAATAATAAATATGGTAGAAGCAAATAGGCTCATATTTTTATAATCATGGGTTGAAAATAGCTTTTAAGCTCATCTCCAAACCAGAAATAATAAAGATAAGAGTTCAATATATATGATCACAGAAAACTTAAAATTTTTTACTGGCAGAGATTGCTATGAAATGGTTAAAAGAAAAACAAAACTGTAGAATGTTGCAACCACATTTGCAACAGTGGCTTACTTATCTAATGGGCAAATTAAAGTTCAGTGCTCCATCCCCCTGCACCTCCTTACCCAAAGCAGAGGCTATTAATTTGGTTGGATTGCAGGATATAGCTGCTAGCTGCTGCAGTTTACTTGTGGGTTCCAAGAGAAATACATAGGTATGGTCATAGTTCTTCTCTTATTCTTGTGGCTCTGTGTCCTTTCTCCCATGTAGGAAGATTCTGAGATACAGGTTTGTCCTTAAGAAGAGAAATGGGGTCCTACAGAGATCAGTTATGCTGAATTATGCTGGGCATAGAACAAAACAATGATTTAGCCCCATTACTGTGAACAATGCTAGTTAAAGGTCTTCTGCTCCTCGGGTTCCTTGGGAAGCTGGGAGTTGAGCCCACCAGGAAGAAATTCCCAGCAGAAGAAGTAAAGGAAAAGCTGCCCAGGCAAACATGATGGCTGGATGGGACTTTATTTGTATATGTGCGTGATCTTTCAGATTTTCTAAACCATAAATGAAACTTTTCTATCTTCTGCCAAACTTTAAAACATATTTGTTAACACAGGTATTAGCTATTCTTTAAAAGCTTAAATAAATCCACTGGGAATCAAATTTGCCCCTTACACCTTTGAATGAGAAATTGAAATCCCCTTGTATAAAATTACCTTCATGTCCTAACCCTTGGGGGAGGGGCAAGGAGTACCAACAAATTCTTTCTTTTTTTTTTTTTTTGAGTTGGAGTCTCACTCTGCTGCCCAGACTGGAGTACAGTGGCCGCTCCTGGCCACCGCAGCCTCGACCTGCTGGGCTCCGGCGATCCTTCCGCCTCAGCCTTCCAGGTAGCCGGAATTACAGGCGCACGCTACCACGCCTGGCTAATTTTTTTATTTTATTGTAGAGATGAGGTCTTGCCTGCCCAGGTGGGTCTCGAACCCGCGGACTCGGGCAATCCACTCACCTCAGCCTCCCAAAGGCACGGGATTACAGGCTGAGCCACCTAACCAGGCAAAAAATTCTTTCTTAAACATGGACCAGAAACTGCTGGAGGAGACAAGAAATCACTGAAAGAAAAAAGCAGTTTCAATCTCTATGGACCCCAGCTCCCCCTATTCTTTCTTTCTGGACTGTCTCCATAATGGCTCAGGGCTGGTGGGTAGTACTTGATGGTCAGGGGAATCGTTTTATAGACAGCATCTATTGTAAAATCTAAAAATGGTATATGAGATCTCTTTTAGACTTTGTACTCTGGCAGACCCAAACTCCTTCCCAGGTCCAGAGCACCAGGAAGATCTCTACCAGTCACAGGACCCCCGGAAGACAGTCTCAACTCCTCGTAGTGATTTCATCAACCAATTAACCAGTAAAGGAAACTAAGAAGCACCCACTGAGTAGGAGGGAAAGAGTGGTGAATACAAGGTGAATACAGAGTTTCAAGGAAAAATATGTCCCTTGTAGCTGATATGTCATGGAAGATGAGGACTGAGAATTGACTATTGGACTTAATGACATGGAGTTCCCTGGTGACCTGGACAAAAGCAGCTTCAATAGAGAGGTGGGAATAATGCATGATGAGAGTTCAGGAAAGAAAAGAGTTTTTCTCAAGAAAGTATACAAATAGTCAACATATGAAAAGATGTTCAACACCATTAATCATTAGGAAATGCAAACTAAAGCCCAATGAAATTCAAATCCACTAGAATGGTTATAATTTTTCAAATGAATCATAATAAGTGTTGGGGAGGATGTAGGGTAATCCTCATGTTTCTGGAGGGAATCTAAAATTGGTGACGCTAGCCGGGCTCGGTGGCTCAGCCTGTAATCCCATGCCTTTGGGAGGCTGAGGTGAGTGGATTGCCTAAACCTGCAGGTTCGAGATCCGCCTGGGCAACTTGGCAAGACCTCATCTCAATAAGAGATCAAAATGAGCCAGGCGTGGTAGCACGCACCTATAGTTCCAGCTACTTAGAAGGCTGAGGCGGAAGGATCGCCGGAGCCCAGCAGGTCGAGGCTGCGGTGGCCGGGAGCGTCCACTGCACTCCAGTGTGGGTGACAGAGTGAGACTCCAACTCAAAAAAAAAAAAAAATTGGTGAAGCTACTGTAGAAAATAACTTGGCAATTCCTCAGAAATTTGCTTAGGCTAAAAAATGTCCAGATGTCTGGTAAAACATTATTTCTGAGTGTATCTGTGAGGATGTTTCTGGAAGAGTTCAGCATTTGAATCGGTGATCTGAGTAAAACAGATTGCTCCCCACAACATGGTTGGACATTATCCAATGTGTTGAGGGCCTGAATAGAACACAAAAGTGAACCAAAGATAAATGACAAATGTGCTCTCTCCTCTTGAACTGAGGCATCCGTTGTCACCTGCCTTTGGACATTAAGAGCTCAGAGGATCAGGATTTTCTAGCTTTCAGATTCACACAGGACTTACTTCATTGGCTCCCTGATTCTCAAGCTTCAGACTCAGTCAAATTACTCCACTGGTTTTCCTGGTTCTTTCCTGCATAAACATACAGTTGTATATAGGCTAACCACAAGAACTTTGGTATGAATGTATTTCCATAACTGCCTTGTGCCTGCTGGTAATATTTTGAGAAATTAGAGGAAGGCAGGTCTGGATCTGCTGCAGCAGCATGTTTGTGTGGGGGGAGGCGGAGTGCCAGACAGGAGTGAAACACCAAGTTCAGTGAGACAGAGTCTCGAAGGAATAAGAGATAGGACTTGGTAACCATGAGGATGTAAATGTGGAGGTATATGAGGTCTGGTTAAGCCCGCATCAACTGGGTAAATTGAGGAAGGAAATCTCGGGATGAGAATTGACTAATGTTACAAAAAAACCTACTGATGACAGCAAATGTCATAAAGCTGGCTAGCCAGCTGTAAAACATTGATGGTAAACAAAAAGTAGTTAACCATCCGTTGCTAGTTAACTACCCTTATCTTAAAGAAACAAGATACCACAATCAATTATCTGCTTCACAAACCTCTGGAAATTTCCTTTTGTAAACTCCCCACAAAGACGATTTCCCTGGCCCACTAAACCCTGACAACCTCTTATAAAACCATGTTTGTATCCTCTGCCTCTTTGCAGACAGCAGATAGCAAACACTCCCTGCTGCTTCTGCCCATTGTGCCCATCACAATGTATCTTCTCTTTAATAAATTGACCTTTCTTAATTCAGAACTCTCTTGATGAATATTTTCAACTCCATAACTCAGACCATACCAAACCCACCATCACACATGGCAATAAACTCCTGGAATTCGAAGAAATTGTGGGAAAAGCTCTGGATCTCTACGTGATATGAGACGGATGGTTTACATGAAGAATGTAATTGCTGAATATTTACCATAACCTGTGACTTTATAGGCACTATTCTAATTAATCCACAACTTGAATTCTCAGAATAATCCTCTTGTCTAAGCATTGCATGCACCTTACAGATAACAGAGCATCTGGATATCCAGAGATATTAAAGAACCCGTCAAAGGGCACACATATGGTAAGTGACAAGGTCCTTACAGCTACAAATGAAAACATCCTCACAGGGTTTGTAAGAAGTACATGCTGGATTCTGGGTAGAAATAGACCTAAAATTAAGCATTAATCAGACTACACTTTGACCCACTTCCTTATAACTGAAAGTCACCAGATACGACCATTTACTTCCCCATTGTTCCAATAGATAGGGTCACTGACGTTAGACTCATAAGAATTTTGTTTAAAAATTATTTTAGATGTTTTTCAGATCCTGAATTCCAGTGGAACAGCTGATGCCAACCAACTTGAAGACCTCCACAGAGAAACTGAATCATCATGAATGAATGCAGTTTCTTCATCACCCAGTCCATGACTTCACCCTGTACTCTTCAACAATTCAGTAATCCCCACACTTCTTCCCACTCCAAACCCCTTAAGGTCCTTAACCCCAAACTCCTTGTGTAACTAAGTATCTCAGTCTTAAAATGTATTTTAAAGGTTTTTTTTCAGCCGAGCACTGTGACTCATCCTGTAATACTTTGGGAGGCCGAGGTGAGAGGACTGCCTGAGCCCGGAGGTTTGAGACCAGCCTGGGCAACTTGGTGAGACCTCGTCTCTACAATAAAGCACCAAAAACCTAGCCGGGCATGGTGGCATGCGTCTGTAGTTCCAACTACTTGGAAGACCAAAGTGGAAGGATTGCCTAAGCCCAACAGGTGGAAGTTGCGGTGGCCATAAGCCTGCCACTGCACTCCAGCCTGGGTGACAAGAGTGAGATTCCAACTCAAAAAAAAGGGGGGGTTATCCACCTGTCTCTTAATCTTAAGCTTCGAAACATGTTTTAGAAACTTTTCACCGTGTATGCTTATCTAACCATATGCTTGCTTAGAAATCCCAGGGGAGGCCGGGCTCTGTGGCTCAGCCTATAATTCCAGTACTTAGGAGATCGAGGCTAGTGTATTGCCTGAACCTGTAGGTTCAAGGCCAGCGTGGGCAACTTGACTGGACCTCACCTCTACAATAAATTTAAAAAACTTGCTGGACAGGTAGCACTTGCCTGTAGTTCTGGCTACTTAGAAAACTGAGGCAGAAAGATCGCTGGAGCTTAGCAAGTCAACACTGGGGTGGCCATGAGTGTGCCACTGCATTCTAGCCTGGGTGATGGAGTGAGACTTCAGCTCAAAAAAAAAGAAAAAGAAATCTCAGGGGATAATCTTAAAACAGCCTGACTGTGGGACCCTCCCACTTGAGGGAGCCCTGAGATGGTTAATTTATAACTTGACTACAGCGGGGATAACATCAACCAAACTTCAAGGAGGTCTACCATCCAAGAGAAGTCTTTAAGACACACTCTGGCCGGGCTTGGTGGCTCAGCCTGTAATCCCGTGCCTTGGGAGGCTGAGGTGAGTGGATTGCCTGAACCCATGGGTTCGAGACCCGCCTGGGCAACTTGGTGAGACCTCATCTCTACAATAAAGCAAAAAATTAGCCGGGTGTGGTAGCGCATGCCTGTAGTTCCAGCTACTTGGAAGGCTGAGGTGGAAGGATCGCCAGAGCCCAGCAGGTTGAGGCAGAGGTGACCGGGAGCGGCCACTGCACTCCAGTCTGGGTGACAGAGTGAGACGCCAACTCAAAAAAAATAAAATAAAATAAAGACACACCCTGGGCCGGGCTCGGTGGCTCAGCCTGTAATCCCATGTTATGGGAGGCCGAGGTGAGTGGATTGCCTGAGCCGGCGTGTTCGAGACCCGCCTGGGCAACTTGGCAAGACATCATCTCTATAATAATTCAAAAAAAAAAAATTAGCCGGGCGTGGTAGCGCACGCCTGTAGTTCTAGCTACTTGGAAGTTTGAGGTGGAAGGATCGCTGGAGCCCAGCAGGTCGAGGCTGCAGTGGCCGAGGGCAGCCACTGCACTCCAGTCTGGGAAACAGAGTGAGACGCCAACTCAAAAAAAAAAAGACACTGTCTGTGCCATGCCCACATGTTTCCTGTACCAAGTTTCCCTTTTAAACTTTTGCACTCAGCCCAAAAACTGAAATCGTTTTTTTTTGAGGCATAAACTTGGCCATTTCTCTATCGACTGGCTTTGGAATAAAGTCACATTCTTTTCACCATCTGTCATCTCTGAAGTTTGGCTTTGGGCAACAACTGGTCAAGCTTGTGTTGTTTACTCTAGGGGAGGTAGATATGAGATGGCCTCCTATAGCCTCTTTTCATGGCCTTCTTTTTTTTTTGAGTTGGAGTCTCACTTGGTCACCCAGACTAGAGTGCAGTGGCCGCTTCCGGTCACCGCAGCCTTGCCTGCTGGGCTCCAGCGATCCTTCGGCCTCAGCCTTCCAAGTAGCCAGAATTACAGGTATGCGCTACCATGCCTGGCTGATTTTTTCATTTTTATTATAGAGATGAGGTTTCGCTGCCCAGGCGGGTCTCGAGCCCGAAGGCTCCTGCTCACAGACCTGGTGTTGCTGTACTGACTTGCTGTGCCTTGGGCAATGGCCTATTATAGTCACATCAGCTTCAGCACAGCCGTGGGCAGGCTCCAGGAGGGAAAGGAAAGCTTAGATTCTGAGAAACTCAAGACAGGATTGTGAGAGACCCTGGGGAGAGACAGGATGGCTGTTTCCTGATGTGAGAGGAAACTGCACTAAGGAAAGGTAGAAGTAGAAGCTCTGAGTTAAGGTCTTTTCCATGTCCAGTGTGCCTTGGGTGAAGAAGAGCCATAAGCTCAGCCATGTGGTGTTTGCTGTAGGTAATCATAAGTCCCAGGCTGGACTGGCATAGAAGCTGCAACTATAGGAGCAAAGTGGCAATGAAATGGTACCTGAATGCCTGTTCTTCCTCCCCTCCTCCTCTACACTCAACTTCCTATTTACTGATAAATAATATTAATACCAGTACGAATTTTTTAATGTGAAGGTGTTAGAACTAAAACTTCGGAAAATAATTATACAATAATGGACCCAATTATTCAATGGGTCATTAAGGGAAGTGCACACCAATACTGTATAACTTTGACTTTAATATAAAGAAATGTATAAGTCAACATGTAGGTAGAAAATGATAAAGACCTCCAAAAATTCTCTCTTCTGAGTGTTTTTCCCTACCTAACATCTGAGTTAGGCAAAATACAGACTGATCATTCTGACAGTATTGGATTAGATCTTGTAAATAAGCTCTGCTGTGCTCTCTCCAGTTTAAAGGAAGGCTTGGGAACTGGGGTGCTGATTTGGAAGGTCTGTTGTTTTCTGCACTGTAATTGTTTTCCCCAGACATCTGCAGGTAAGTATCCCTTGTCCTCACCTGAGATCCCTCCACTAGGTAGTCCCTGGACAGGTTCAAGCATTGCAAATGAGCTGTGTTCTGCTTTCTCAAGTTCAGTTCAAGAGAGGAGATAAGGAATTGAACAATCTCCTCCTCTCCTCCTCTAGACCAAGACTGTGCTGTATCAGGGAAGCTGTAGTGTTGATACAGAGACTGACTAATTTCATTCATATTGCCACAGCCCCTAGAGAATGGCATGGCAAAGGTTCAAGCACTCTTGCACATTCCTGAGCACATTACTTAGAGTCTCCTTGTCTTCTATGCACTCCCAGTCAGTAGCTTCAGGGCATCCTGAAGAAAGGGAGTAAAGGGACTTCCCTGCAGACTATACCTGAAGATGTAAATCTCTATTTAATCCCTTTCTTAATAGTCATAGTTTTGAACAATATGATATCAGTGTCATCCTGAGTCTTGTGATTTGTATAACATTTGCATCAATGTAATCATAAGTCTTGTGATTTGCATAACTTTTGCAATGCATGATGTCTTAGGCCCTGTGAACTTCCTTCACTCTGCATGTCACGATTTAAATGTAAAATGCAGCTGTAACTTAAGTTCTATATAATGCTCTGCTGGTCACATGGCTAATGAATAGGTATTGACAACTCTGGACTATAAAAGTGGACTGCAAAGCCTGAAGGGTAGGCAGAACCACTTTAGACAGACTTTGAGTCCAGCTCTGCTTCTTGGATTCGAATTCAGAAATAAACTTCTCTCTACCAGTTGCCTGCCCCTTTGAGGTATCGGTATCAAAGGAGAACAGCTGATACTCCGGCCATAACAGGATGAGGTCAAACAAAAACACAATGGAATTTCCCAGTTTTGAATGTGGCTTTTTTTTTTTTTTTTATTGGATTGTCACTTGATTACTGGAGACCTTTGATTGTTATCCAATAAAGTGGGCACCTGCAAAAAATTATCTCTTCCATAAAGCAATGAAAAAACCTGCTAATTTTGGAGATAACTGTTAATTCGTCAATGAAATTTTAGTTATGTAATGTTAGCCAAATGGAAGCCTGACCTGTGAGATGCTTCTGAAAATCTCATTAGGGCAAACTGTCAACAACGTTAAAAACTTCGCTTTGAAGCCCACAGTTAAACAGCAACCCACTTAGTGGTAAAATGCCTGGTGGGTAGTTGTAAAACCTCTGCTTATGTTTTTTTTTTTTTTTTTTTTTTTGAGTTGAAGTCTCACTCCTTCGCCCAGACTGGAGTCTGTGTAGATGGTGTAGGAGATCTCCTAACCCCTTTGTCCATCTACACAGAAACTCCCTGATAACCCCCTGACTTGGCCCTATATTAATTTAGGCCACTGGCTCAAACAACCCCCTCCTAACCTGGCCCTATATAATCAACCCTCTTCTTTAACTCAGGGCTGACACCATCCTAGGCTCAGCCCAGCAGGTGTACTTTTAATAAACTTTGTTCTTTCTCAAACGGCCACCTGCGTTCCTCCTTCAGTGAACTTTACAACAACTTTTAAGAATTCTGAAAATTATTCAGTGTCCTCTAGCAACCCAAGAAGTATTTGTTCAAGAGAGATGGCTTAATCTTAACAAGAACAGAGAGCCAAGCTGGGCATGGTGGCTCATGCCTGTAATCCTAGCATTTTGGGAGGCAGAGGCAAGAGGATGACCTGAGCCCATGGGTTAGAGACCAGCCTGGGCAACATGGGGGGACCTCATCTCTACAATAAATTAAAAAAAAATCAACCGGGTATGGTGGCACATGCCTGTGGTTTCAGCTTTCTGGAAGACTGAGATGGAAGGATCACCTGAGTTTAGCAGGTTAAGACTGTGGTGGCTGTGAGTGTGCCACCGCACTCCAGCCTGGGCAACAGAGTGAGACTCCAACTCAAAAAAAAAGAACAGAGAGCCTTGTGTTTTATAACTTGCTTCAGTCCCACATCAGCCTGCATTCATGAGGCAAACCAGCAGTCTAACAACCGCGAAAGGGAGCAGAAAAGGGCTGAAGCTCTTTAAAGAGGTTCATTCAGATAATTGTTATTCATTGATGTAAAGCAGCAACCCCAAAGCTGAGAGGGCTTGAGCATAACGTTTTTTACATATTTCAAAGAAGTCACCTAGAGGTCCAGTAGGGAAAGACATCGGGTTAATTGAACATACAGGAGGCACTGATAGCGGTGGGTCATTGAGGAAAGGCTCTGCCCATGTGACACAGATGGTGGCAGGTCGGTGCTGAAAGAAATCACACTTTGGGACAGTACAGCAGATAGTTTTATACGAAAGCAAGTCAATGAATCAAATTTCTATCCCATATTTACAATTACATTGATTACACGAGAAGACCACATTGCCTTAAACTTTGCTCAATCACCTGCCCCTTCGTAACTGGGAGTATGCATATCCTTCAGAGACTGGCCTTGGCCAGGGGCTGCCCCTGAGGGAAGGGGGAGTAGGGAAGCAGTTCATGTCCTGACCATACCCCACAGTTGACCTCTCAGTGGTTCCAAGGAGAACTTCACGTGCAATGATGTCTGTGTTAGACCTAACTCGGAGTTCTCCCACTGCAAAAATCGCTATAACTAGGAGGCATTTGTTGTAAGCAGCTACTAGTAAATTGTTCAACTGTATGGCTGTTTGTAGCAGGGAATAACAGTTCATGCAAATAGCAGAGTAACCAAAAATCTTTTTTTTTTTTTTTTTTGTTGGAGTCTCACTCTGTCGCCCAGTCTGGAGTGCAGTGGCCGCTCCCGGCCACCGCAGCCTCAACCTGCTTGGCTCCGGTGATCCGTCATCCTCAGCCTTCCGAGTAGCTGGAATTACAGGCATGCGCTACCACGCTTGGCTGATTTTTTGGATTTATTGTA